>NC_069126.1:75194186-75500425 GCF_026914265.1 Mya arenaria
TGCGCTCGTTGTATCCACTGTTCTAGAGGTGTTTATGCAAACCACCGCGCCGTGGAATGCGACATATGTGAACGTTGGCAACATCTACGCTGTGGTACCGGTATATCCATTGCCCAGTATGATGCTGCGAACGTGGATGGGACCGAGTTAGAGTTCACGTGCATCACGTGTAAGGATGAAACTCGACCAGAAGAGACTATGGAAGTCCAGGTATGTTACAGTTTTCTTATGAGATTGGATGATGAATTTGGTAAACATATAACTAACATAGATTTCAAATTTCGACAAATTTTAGTTTCAGAAATGGTTCAAACTGATGAACCAATAGCTTGTGTTTAAAACATTTTAACATTATAGGACGAGACGATCAACCACAGCGACGTCCCAAGGACACCCGACCACATCATGCGACTGCCAACAACAGACAGTGTTCTTGAGGGTAGCCATCAACCCAGGTCCAGACGTTTGTGACTGACTTTGAGGCCGGAATCTGGCAGGGACTTAGAAGCGTGTTCAACGATACCGACATTCGGGGATGTGCCTTCCACTTCGGCCAGGCCCTATGGAGAAAGGCCCAAGAGTGTGGACTGCAGGTAATATATATAAAAGATGCGTTGATAAATAATATATCCATTTGGCTTTAAATGATGATACCACTACTTTTACTACTACAATAATAGAAATAAAAATGATAATATCTTTTTTATTTTGGTGCTATTTCAGACTGCCTACAGTACGAGGGACGCCGTGTATCGGCTAATGCGTAAGGTCTTCGCGCTACCTCTACTGCCAGCGGGCGACATCCCAGCAGCCTTCAGAAAGATCGAGGAAAAGATGGACGCCAACGACGAAAGAATGGTCTCCTTTCTTCAGTATGTCAGCAGCACGTGGATACAGAATGAGATGTGGCCAATCGCTTCGTGGTCCGTCTTCGGCCACTCTATCCGTACCAACAACGATGTCGAGGGTTGGCACGCGAGGCTCAATCGACGGGCAAAAAAGGGAAACTTGCCTTTCTACCTGCTTGTTGAACTCCTGTACAAAGAGGCACAGGAAATTCCAATCATGTGCAAGTTGGTGAAGGAAAGGAAACTGTGCCGCTACCAACGAAAGGCTACAACATTGACACAAGGCCGGCTCATGAAGCTTTGGGCGGAATATTCTGCTAATGAGTTGACAACAAGCAGTCTGCTCAAAGCATGTGGGAGACTGTATGGGCCTGTTTAAATATGAATGGTGGCTTTGGGGACATGTGCTGTTTATTCGTGATTCATGTAAACACTGATATGTTCTTACATGTGCTCGATTTATTTTGGTAAATAAACTGATTGGATTCATGTAAACACTGGTATGTTCTTATATGTGCTCGATTTATTTTGGTAAATAAACTGTTTTGGAACATATATCTTCTGTTGCTTTTAACTGATTTAACTGCCGATCTATTCGAACTTCACGCGATTTTTTCACAGTTTTATGGAAGATATAACGTCATACTGAGCACTCATATTCAAGTATTTATTAACAAATTAAAAACTATAATAATGAATAACTAAAAAAAATATGTTTAAATCATGGTCCGTAAGTTTCTAAATCTGGTCCGTAAATTTTTAAATCTGGTCCGTAATGTCCCTAAATCTGGTCCGTAATGTCCCTAAATCTGGTCCGTAGTGTCTGGTCCGTAATGTCCATGGTCCGTAGTGTCCGTAATTCCCATTAAGTACTAGGCATAATCATGAAGAACTTTCGCGGGAGCTGCCACTCCTCCGTTACACACTCCCTGCGCAAGATTTTGCGTTGACAATGTGTCAGCCAGTGAGGTTGTATCTTAAGTCAGTCAGACTACTTGAATTAAAATCTCTATGATTAAGATAGACTCGTTTGCTAGGCTCACTCCGCCAATTCTTAATCATTAAGATTTCAACTCATGTCAACTTAATATTGCCAAGACAACTTTTTATGTGTTTTTTTCCAAGAAAAAATAGTCTGTCATTTAACATATGCAGCATGCTCTTCTATTGGAGTTTGTTGGGGGTCTACCCGTGCCTATATGACTACATTAAGGCTTGACCTGTTGGCAATTTACCCGAAGTAGTATCTTTTTAACCAAAATGCTGTGGAAACAGCCATTAATGAAATATGGATGGTCCCACAGCACAGAAGAAAAGGCTGCACTCTTGGAATATAATATACTTATATATTCCTACCAGGGAAAATAAGAACATGCATGAGGGATTGACGAACGTTGGAATCCTTTCGAGATGTTCCTGTATACGTCAAAAGCTTTTGTTTTCGTATTTTTTACATTCCATTCACTATTCTTTCCATTAAGTAGGAAGTTAAGACTCCCTATAAGCTGAATTTGTATAGCACATTTGCCACGTGTGTCTATGTTGTTGTTGTTTTTAATATCAGAGTAAAACAAAAAACTTTCGAACAGATATTTTTTATTCCATGTATACTAATCATCCACACAATTTCATTGAATCAAATGTTTTCAATCAAAAACCAATTTAAACACAGTGAACAAACAGCATTAGGAACAGTTTACACCCCACAGAACATGTGTTATTACTATTATTATGTGATATGGAACATAAAAATATAAAACATATATACAGCATTACACTACCTCTGACATAAATGCATGCTCAAAAGGAGGCATTTTTATGTTTGGTAAAAATATAATGTTTGAATAGTAAAATGTAAAATACAACACAGGTTGAGAATTTTCTTGATATTTTCCAAACTAATTGCCAAATTATATTTTTATTTCTAATTTGAGGCCTTACGTAAATCGTAAAAATGCCTTTACTCATGTTGGGGTCTATGACCAGCAAGAATTACATCGGAAACAGCCAACTTAAACAACTCTACACAAATTATTTAACACATGAAGGAAAACACAAATAACCAAGTACCATATGAATACATGTAGTCACTAACAGCTAAATAAAGATTTCAATATTCATGTACAAAGTATATATATATATATATATGCCTCACACAAACAATTTCATTTCATAAACTAGTCATGAAGTCATGTATCTTACAACACACACATAACAATGATGAGAATTATACAATTTCTCGAATGGTTAATGTCAACATAATTTTCACAATACACACTTAAAGGACCATCTTGCTTCAAGATAGAATTAACATATTCTAGCATTAAAATGTATTTTCACACAATCAAAGTAGACAAAAGAAAATTAAAGCATTTTGTTTCACTTCAACAAGCATGTACACCTAATATAAAATGATATATACTTCACTTAAAGGGAAGAAAGCCATCTAATTGTTTTGTTTCATTTTCCATGTACAGTAATACCTTTTTTCACAATTAAATGATTTCTTTTTAATCTAAACATATATATCAACAGTTGAATTCTGCAGCATGGATAAAGCACCTGTCAGAAGCAGTAAAGGTCACTAACCATGACCTTTGACCCCAAAATCAAAAGAGGTCATTTCCTGACCATAACCAATGTACAAACCAAGTTTTAAGACTCTATAACAAGACATTAATAGTAATTGACTGTACAAAGTGTGATGCTGCTGACTAAGCCAATCAATGAATGTGTAAACAATTCTTTGCAGGCGTCACATAACCATATAACATCCAAATGATCGCAGAGACAGAGGTATAAGTCAACAATTACAGACAAGAAGTAACTGAAATCAGAGGTTCTAACAAATGACCATTGTCAATCCTGAAAAATAGCCAGAGGTCTGTTTGAGTCTGAGGGATTCGTGCCCAAAGCATGGTCAAGGGGCTTAGAACCCTGTTGAAATTATTTCCAAAGTTAGTTACATTCATAATCGAAGGATCTTAATGCAAATATACTAGCAAAAACCAATCTTTACCACTGCACAATTATCTCAAGTTAAAACCTCCAAATCCTGATTTTAGGATTAATCCTGAACTCATGAACCCCTGTAGATTTTAATACAAATACTGAACGCAATGTAGAGGCAACATTATTAATATCAGCAAAATTCTTTTAGGTACTATCATGTAAAGGATTGATGTAACAACTTAGTGCTTATATAATTAACTCTCCTTTTTTATCATGTTACAATAAAAAGTAAATAGAGGCAGTTTAAAACATGTTTGTTGATTAAAATAAAATTGATGTATTAAATTGTCCTTGTTACAAAAAAAGATTACAAGCTCCACTTAAAGTATTTCTGGAATAATTAGTACATATATTATAATGTTCAAACATCATTCCCAACAATATTAGTAAAAAACATTTAACAAAAGCAAACTTCTCATCCACCAACTGCAATTACAACTTATGCCGATTGCTCAGAACTTTGTTCAAGTTAACAACGTAACAAAAGAACATCGTTGTTCACTTTTAAACATGAACTATGTGATGATGTGCTGATGTGCTGACATATTTAGGAATAAATAAGGACAGTTGAACCAGTTGCCTCAAATTTTGTTAGAAATACAGCAGATTACTAGTGTACGGCATTCAGTAAACATCCAGTGCAGTAACGATTTGAAAGTTAACAACATTGGTGTTAACAACAGTGTTAACTTTAACAAAGTTCTGAGCCATTGACACAATAACACACACTTACATGCACACAGCAGCTGAGTACATTTTTGCAACATAGTTATCTCCAAAGGAAAAGTACTAAAGCGCTGAAGTATTTCTTATGAATATCTTCATAGTTGAAATCAGGATATGGACTAAATGAATGAAAAAAGAAAACCAAAAACACAAAAATGATTTGGTTTTCAAATAAATCTAACTGATTGTATAAGACAGCTGCAAACCAATGATTTTTAAAGATGATGACCTAATACAAGACTTAAGATATCATTCTCACAAGCATCTACCACATATCAAACCTTTAAGCATAAAACATAAATGGCAATTTTAAGCCAATCAGAACAATAAAAAACACAAAAAAGCAAAAAGTGTCCCTTTCTTTTTATATCAAAATATGTCATTAAACATACATGTGCACTAAATCTGATGGCATACATAGGATTATAACTCATTTGACTCAAAAATGATTATTACAACTTCTCATTTGTATCATCTACAAAACAGCATATATGCTCTTATAACATGTACATGTATGCATAATGCTTCCTGTCAATCATTAACACTTACACAACATGATTAACGACATTGATGTTAACTTAGAAACATGAATTAGTTGAATATTATGTTTATATATTTAAACAAAACATGTACAGTTGAAACCCTTGTCTCAAATCTTGTTAGAAATACTGCAGATCACAATTATTAGATATAACTTTCAGAGCAGAAAAGACTTGAAAGTTAACAACGAGAAATTAACAAAATTGTTAAATTAAACATAGTTCTAAACAATCATCCTAGTGTGTACCTAATTTTCCCAAATTGAAATCTAGTGATTTTTTGTATTAGGTCTCACATCACGCCTCTGGTGTTAAAATCATGTGGTTAACTTTAAAAATTGTGTACATGTATTGAACTGACAATCCCACAGATGATATCTTTTAGAATTATGTTCAAAACTTGTACATAAAACATTATGCCGCTCAACTTCGCCCAAGCATACATTACACAATCATGATATTTACGTTTAATATAGTAAATTTCTTAATAAACGTTTTGTTTAAATCATCCACACATATTCAATATATGATTAATGAATTATGTAGGAGCTACTGTCACACTCTAGCTGATATCCGAGACGCTCACTGTATTGGGGTGAGGAGTTATGGTCAGAAACGACTCTTCATCTTCCTCTACATCATCTTCGTCTTGGGAGGACACAGTACAGTGAGCTTCATGGGCCTCCTTCCTGCGCTTATCAGGGAACAGTGCATCACACTTACCACATCGCAGACCGCCAACCATGTGGGATAAACGATGCTCTTCCAGACTCTCAAACGATGAAAACGGTTTTCCGCAATCCGTACAAATATGGTGTTTAACGTTCGTATGCCTCCTTTCATGTCGTACAAGCTGATCGAGCCTAAAGAATACTTTGCTACAAACTCTGCACGGATGAGTTTGCCCAACACCATGAACACGACTCATGTGCTCACGTAATTTTCGGCCACCTAAAAACGAGGTAGAACACTGGTCACAAATGTACAGTGTACTTGCTTCAGGCCTTTTCTTTCCTCCGCCGTCTGGCCTTGACCTGCATATCAAGTTGTGTGAGCGAATTGCATATTTGCCGGAGTATACGTTTCCGCAGTATTGACATGCCGCTGCATTAAACTGGAAGTGGGTTTTTAGATGCTCTACAAGTGAGAAGCTTTTCAGGTTGATCTGACATATGTAGCAGATATTTGGTGGCACACAATGTGCTGAAGCGAAATGACCATCCAGGTGCAACAGAGACTTGTAAACTTTCTTGATGGGCTTCGGGCAATGTTCACACATCATAACTTGGGGATCATGCTTGCCAGAGTGCTCTATCTGTTCATACTTAGATACCAATTCCTCTTGACACTCAGTGCACTTAAACGGTTTGCTGTTGTTGTGGGCTTCTTTCAAATGCTGTTCAAGCCTGGCTTTCACCACAAACAAGCTTTCCTCATTGCAATAATGGCATGTGTGAATTTTTGGACGAGAACTTTTACATTCTGCAGCATGATACATGAGGTGCTCTTCAGTGAAAAATGGAATGCAACATCCTTTACAAATCATTGTATACTGCCCACCATGCTTCGTTTCCATATGCTCATAGAAGTTGTTCTTGCTACTGTATCTATTCGGACAGTATGGGCAGTCAATTACATCGATGTGGTAGTCAAGAGGATTCTTAATGACAGTCTCAGCATTTGGGTCCTTCGGTTTCTTTTCTTTTGGGGTTTTCTTTTTCTTACTGTACTGAGATTGTTCAGCACTCACCTCACCCTTCGCAAAATCAATTGTTATATTAAAACTACCTTTACCTTTACTTTTTCTCTTTTTTCCTACCGGCACTTTAGGGGTGTTAGCTTTTCCTCGAGATGGACTGACATCATAATATTCATCAAAGTCAAGATCAGCTTGAACCCCTTCTTCTTTTATCTTTTTTATCTCTTTCTCTTTACCATTGCTTGTTGCTTTTCTTTTCTTAGCTGTTTTCTTGGTTTCCGTTCCATCAAGAGCATACTCAATGTTTTCCATGTCAGACAATGGTTCGTCATACACTTCTTCATCTTCATAATCCGTTTCTGCATTGACCTCTACTAAAACCTGCATTTCTTCTTCTGGGTCACTCTCATTTTTTACATTCTCACTCTTTACAGATTTTTTGTTTTTAGGATCAGGCTCGGAATTCATCTGGATCTGATAGTCTGGTCCTTGGCCTATCTCAGTATAAACAGTATCATTCTCATCTTCAACTGATTTTTTCAGACCTTTCTTTACCACTTGAGTTTTCCCCACAACAAATTGCTGAATGTTCTTCACAATATCTACATAATTCTGACCATGCTCAACCTCAACAACAACATATGGTGACTCATCAGCTTCAGCTAAAGTATTAGCAATGCCTTTGACATCTTCAGACTGGTTTTCTGTCCGTGCGCTAGCTATTTTTACAATATCAGCAAGCAACTCCATTCCCGTTTGAGTTTCATTCGTGACAAATGCGTGCTTTGGGTAGACGGTTTTAGTTTCTTTATTAAATGTGAAGTCTGATCCCTTGTTATGAGTCAGTAGATGTGAATATATGGCATCCAGTCCATTAGCTGAAAATACAAAAATAAGTTTAATATGAGATATTGCTGAATTACACTTACACATACATTTTCAATAAAAAAAGAATATCTATATATCTATCAATAAATAGCTCCCAAACTCAAGAGTGAAATCTACATATGATTTTGTGCAAAAATGGCACATCTGATAATTATTATTCATTCATAGAGGACGAGTGTTTCCAGGCAGGTGGCTAGAAAATCCATCTCACCATGGAAATAAATCATGCTCATAAAGCTCCAATTTAAACTATTTACATGTACAATTTTTCGCAATTTAAACGATGATGTACATGTATGCTTTTTGGTGAAAAGTTCCACAACTTATGTTTTTTTGTGTTTCCAGCACGGATGGAAAAATATGATTCTTCGGCAAGCCTCTTTACCAGCTTTTGCAAACGCCCTCAGTTCGGGATTTTCCATCCACACCAGAATTACATGAAAGATACTTCTGTTTGTTTACATGCCTTACACTGATGAATATAATTGCATTGCAGGAATGACTCAAACTTCCACATGTAAAGGAAGTACATAACCGGCTGGTATCCAGCGTGCGCTGAATAAAATAGCGATTGTGTGGGTCCATCATTTGACCCAATGTTAACAAGTTGAAAAGAGATGTGGAAGTCATATCAATGCTATTTTTTGCAAGCATGGTGTAAACATTTATTCGCAAAGTTATGGAATGTTTGCAAAGTGATGGAATATTCATTTGAACAGATTTTAATAAAATTTCAAAAAATTGTTGTGCCATCATGAAGATAAATGCTGTCTGGATTAGTTGATACCAGTATGTTGTTTGCATATATATATATATATATATGAGATTTTTGGTGCTAAATTCAGAAGTCTACAGGTCATGGACCTGGGCCTATCTTTGATAATCATTTGGGGGCCCGTAGAATATTCACATGTGAATTCAATTTTCGTCTTAAATTTGGCAACTGTAGAATAATGTCAATTTATTGATCTGCTTGAACAGATTAATTATAAAAATCGTAAGGGAGGCCAACGCGAACGCAGAAAATATGCTAGTGTCCGATAACCAGTGAAGACTATTAGGGTGGTGTGCTGATAATTAACACCGAGATGTCGCATGTAATATGTTTGTGGTTTGTCGTTATTGTATTTCTCTAATTATCGAAGAATTAATCAGAACCTAATATGTACCTGATTAAATTAATATTTAATTAGGATAATTGATGTATCGATCATTATTTAGAGATGAAATAGTCGTCCTTTTAAAGCTAGTTTGTCTTCAAACAGAGATACCTTTAATCAACCTCACAGTTATGCCTTGTTCAGTATAGATTTAATTTTAATTAATAACTGTGATTTTAATCAGATTCCATTGGACTATTATCGACTCAAATGAAAGTACTGCGCATTTGAGTATATTTTAATTAATGTTTTCCTACATGTTAATATTCGGCCGATGTCGGGCGTCTCGAAAATGACCACATGTTAAGATCTCGGAATGAAATCGCGCTGCACGCGTGAGTTTGAGCTCATCTCACTAACACAGACGAGAGTTGCCTATCCATGGTTTATAGGCCAGGGGGTAAGTTTACCCTTGAAAAAAAATAGTAAATAGGAACTCTTGATTTCCCAAACTTGGCCTACCAGTATTGTAAAAAACTAAGTTAAATTTGAGAGAAAGTTAACTCATCATCATCAAGCCTAGTAAAGAAGATAAAAATGTACAACTGGATTGCAGGTAAAATTTTAGGAGAATTTACAATAGAAGGAAAAACGTATGTATTAAAGAGGTAAACACATGGTTGAGCAGGGCAGTTTTGTGATAATTGGCCCTTGAGCTCATAACATCCCTCGACTATATATAGGGCGGCGGGCCCTTATGAGACACTTGGGCTGCAACAACCCAACTCTGCCTTGTATTAACCTCTAAATAATATAAATAGTTGGTTGAAAATGTCCAGGCCGATTTTGTCTCTGAGCGAAAATGGACCGGGCCAAAATTGTTACCAGATTCGGCAAAGAAACAATGATAAGAATAAAACTATTTTTAAAAGATTTGAAATTCTTTTAACAATAACAGTTCGTCTAACCTTCACACTTGCAGATTCCGCATTTCAAACGCGTTAAATCCAACTCTTTAACAGGTGGTTTGGATGTTTTTGATTGTCTTCGCGACATTATGACTTTTGAAATGGATAAAAGTCATAAAA
The DNA here is from genome assembly GCF_026914265.1 of Mya arenaria. Lineage (NCBI taxonomy): Eukaryota > Metazoa > Mollusca > Bivalvia > Myida > Myidae > Mya > Mya arenaria. The sequence continues at coordinate 75,204,087 of NC_069126.1, forward strand.
AATAAGAGGAAATCAGTTGTTTCACGCCATTGAATTATTTGAATTCGTGGCAAAATTATTGCTAGGGGACGTAACTGCGCAATGAAACAAGCTAACACATACTAATTATTACAGGCATTTGCAACTCGAAATAGTTGATCAACTGAGTCGAAATTCTACCGCGCCTGTTCTATGCGGTCAAGAGCAGATGGTGTATCCAGGAAATAAAGCTATACAGTATAACATTTATTTATATAATGATATTATTACCTGATAAACCAATGCTTTATTTAACAACATTTTCAATTAAATGATAAATGGTTTATATGTCTGTGAAATTACTGACCTACTAGCTGAAGGAATATCTGCACTGTAGTCTACAGTGTAGACAAATGTGAATTCCAGCTATGCAGACGACACGAAGCTCTGCAACAGATGTGCGCGCGTTTCAGGAAAATGTAACTGTGAGGGTCGTCATAAAAATAATGCAAATATTTTATAGATGAGTAAAATGATTAATTTCCGAGTCCGTTTGTGAATTTTTGTTTAAATTTTACATCTATTTTCGATAGCATGAATCTAGAAATATATACGGGACTATTGTCTGAACTTACAGGTTCAATTTTTCAAATGGTGATTTATATGTATGAAATGCGAATAAACTACATTTTACTTAACAATGAAAAAAAAACACACACAACAAACAAATTCATCGCCAGTTCAAGTAAGGGCCATTTTGATTTTTTTTCTCATAGAATGTATTGATGTAAAGATTTTTCCAATATTTCAAAGACAAGTAATTCTTGAGCAATGAATATAATTAAGTTATTTTCTAAAACAATGAATTGTGCCCAAGTACATTATGGCTGTAGAATATATTTCCATTGGAAGCTTGACTAAAGGCGTTCATTAACATATTCTTTGATAGAATGCGCCTTGAAAAAGTGTAAAACATGTTTGATTTTTGATAGCCTTTAATGCTATGTGGTAAAATGAGTTGAGACTGGGGTTGAGATTAGACTTCAGTATTTTCGTGAAATTGGGACCTGGTTAATTACGCTGCATAACGGGTACATATTAAAAATACACCTCAGTGCTGTTCCAAAAACGTTGATGCAAATACTTCATTATTTAAAAAAAGGTTATCCATCTGAATGTTATCCCACTTTGCCTTGTCCACTTTGCCTTGTAGTTGCATGACTTAGTAGACGTTTGGACAAATTTGCAAACAAAATGTTATATCGTAACTGCAAGGTTGAAAAAATGAAGTCACACTCGTTTAATTTTGCATTTATTGTTTTATGCTAGGACAAGTATGACGCTGAGCGCTCGAAACCCGATGTGAACTAACACTCTGGCTGTTAACAAACAATTGGCCGGTTGTTCATAAATTTGTTAGTAAACAACGTCGTTAACTGTTAAACGTGTAATATGTTTTGAGGTGTTAACGTATATTAATATACTAGTAACAAGATCAGTTGAAACAGCTGTTTTAAATATGTATTTTGAAATACTGCAGATCACTAGTGTAGTTCAAATAATCATGTACGTTGACGGATTTTTTTGACGATTTTTGACATGGCAAATCCTTCGTTAGGGATTGAAAGAATCCCGTATAACACGTCTATTATTTTAGACTAATCACTAGTGTATTCTTCAAACTTCCAGAGTGGAGAATATTTGAAACGATCATGTTAACAACGTTGCTTACATTAACGAAATTCTGAATAATAGGCCCAATGTGTTTCAACCTACTTTCTAGCTGGAACCAAAATTGCTTTTCCTCATTTAAAATTTAAACCTATAAAACACCATGACGCTGAGGTACATTTAGTGTATTATTTGCAACCACTTGATTCAATCTCCTGTTATTCTCATTTGAAACTACACGTTCTTCTTTGTCAAGGCTTAATTAACGATTCCTGCATTCACAGATCTTGTTTTTGCTGTCAAAATTGTGACCAAAATGTTCAATGTAATCTTCTTCAAGCGGATTAAATGAATCAACTCCAACTATTATGGGAAATACACATCACGACCTGCAAAATTAATATCTTCGCTGTTTCGCCATCACAAATCACTTCATTTCCAGCTAAAAACCATATGTTTCGATAGTTTCAATCCGGGTCTGCACCGATATGAAATTACGTTGTTGTATACATAATATGAATAATTTTTCGATTCCAACTTGAGTATTGACAGATTACTATCTCTACCAGATATATTCTACCTCCACGTCAAGTTTCGGGACAGTCGCTGCAAGCATTGTCAGGTTATTTATCGAATAAGATTTTCGCGTTCAACGTCATTATGACCTTGACCTTTGGATCTAATGACTCCAAAATCAATAGGGATCATCTACTGGTTAAGCCCAACCTCCAGGTCAAGTTTGAGGACCATAGGTCCAGGCATTGTCGAGGTATCAGTCAGCCAAGCTTTTCGCATTCAAGGTCTCTGTGACCTTGACCTGACGACCTCAAAATCAATAGGGGTTATCTACTAATTACGACCAAACTTATGTCCAGCCTGAGGGCCATGGGTGAAGGCATTGTCAAGTAATCACTCGGACATGCTTTTCGTGTTTAAGGTCACTGTGACCTTGGCCGGATGATCTAAAAATCAAAAGGGGTCATCTACTGGTCACACCCAACCTCCACGTCAAGTTTCAGGACCATCGGTTAAGGCATTGTCAAGTTATCCTTCGGACAAGATTTTCGCGTTCAAGGTCATTATGACCTTGCCCTTTGAACTTAACGACCAACATCCAAGTCAAGTTTGAGCACCAAAGGTCACATTGCATTAAAGGCCACAGTGACCTTGACCTTAGAGTTGATGACCTAAAATCAATAGGTTTTTTTATCGTCACCACCAACCTCCAAGTCAAGTTTGAGGACTATAGCCTAGGCCCAGGCATTGTCGGACAAGCTTTGGTATACCGACATACTAAATTTTGGTAAAAGCCTAAAAATCATATGTCTTTTTGGAATGTTACAAGACTGGGAAGCAAATGTAACAAATGACCCTCTTTAATTCCTTTCTTCTCATCTGCCCTAAAATAATCATGTGTACAATGAAACACAGTATTGCAACTTGCAAGGAGCCAACACAGTGATAGAGACCATCGACATCTGATAAGCCCCAGAGTTAGCAATGCCCGAGTACTCAATATAAAAGCCACTGACTACCTTGTTCCACAAAGGGGAATCAAACCTGGTGTTTAACAAGCATATAAGCTATATAGGAGTTTATTACACTGTAACATAATTTTCCAATACAATAAATACAATCCCTTATGCCTGATAAAGGGCCTTTGACAATGCAAAAAAGGGCGGAGAAGGCCAAAAATTAAAATGTTTTAAAAATCTAGATTTTATTTTGTTTTGAGGAACACTCGTTTTCAAGAGTTAAAAATACTTTTTATTGTAGAAAGGAGTTGAGCAGCATTTTAATCAGGGCAAAAATCTGTTCAAAACTTCTTTGGAAAATCTGCTCAACTTCTAATTACATCTACGCATGTTGTAAATGATATTTGTATTATGCATACGTAATATTGAACCTGAACACTAAAAAAGACATGAAATTTTGAAACATACTGTCTTGGTCCTTCAACAAACTTTTGCACTGTGGAAGGTCCTTAAGGGTAACCTTCATTTCATTGAATTTTATTTGTTGACATACTCACTATCAAGATAGAGTGGTCAACTAGTAAAGCTGGGCACCTCTCACCTATAGGTTGTGGGTTCAACTTCAACACCCGCCAGGGGTACCGGGTACCTTCAAATAGCCTCAGCTCTCAAAAAGAACACTAGTACTGGTTCCTACCAAGGAAACGGAATCAAGAATGATTCATAAAAGATTTAAGTGGTCATTACAATCAAGCTAAAATAAATTAGTATCAACTAAAAACTATCACATTTGACAAAGGTCACTGAACAAAGAGCGTACAATAGAAGCCAGATAGCATATAGACAGTAAACACTTAACAAAAGTCAGCTTAAAATCAAATATAATCATTCAAGTAAATCATTTTTTTTGGTTTGATGATAAAATGAAACTTTTAAGAATATAACAACACATTAACATGTACAAGGAATGAACATGTGCTATACTGTGACAATAAAATTATAATATAACACAAATTGAAATGCAAAAATGTTTTGTCTGATATGTCAATTCTACAAGAATTTATACAAAAACGCTAACATACATCTCTATACAAGAATATATCATGTAAACTGAGATAAAAATATTTAAAATAACAAACAAAACATGCACAGATTTAGGTCAATATAAACACTTCATGGTCTGTATTAGTAATTATTCAATTAAGCAAGATGTCTTTATAGTATACATTTATATACTTTTTTCATATCACATGTCATCACCAAATTCAGTAATACATGATGCTGACAATTATTATGTGACAAGACCCCATTTCCACAAAACATTGTTAGTCCCCTATAACAGGATTTAGCGGAGCTCACTTTTTTGTTTTTATAGATTGAATATAAATATTGATCTCTTTAAGAGCTTGATAAAAATTTTCATTATGATAATATCTATAAACAATTTTTCATATATCAAAATCAGATTTAAGTGTGCACTTTTTTTGTTAGGCCTAACTACTTTTAAAGCATGTCAGCAAGTCAGAAATCTTAACTCATGTATTTTTCTATTTCGTTGATCCCATCATTTGCAAAATATGGAACTGGTAGGCTTGCAGTTGGGTACAGGGTGCACTTTTCTTCGTGAGTTTTTCGTATGAAATTGTGAGCAAATCCCATTCCACATTTCACACATGAGTATGGCTTTTCACCAGTGTGAGATCTAAGGTGAGTTTTAAGATTCCATGTAGTTGAAAATGCCTTTCCGCATGTTTGACATACATGTGGTCTGTGATTAGCATGTGTACGCTCATGCTTAACCAACTGCTGAAGTTTATAAAACATCTTTCCACACACTTTACAAGGATAGTTCTTTCCTATGCCATGCTCTCTGCTCATATGAGCTCTTAAGCTTTTTCCATATGAAAATGCTGCTGAGCATTTTTCACACAAATAAGTCTTCTTAGCTCTTGGATCTACATAGGGCTGTCCTCCAGACCGAGCTTTACAAAGTATCCGATGCTTCCGAATGGTTTTCTGATGGAAGAACTTGGCTCCACAATAGTCACACATGTATCCACTGGTCTGGTAGTGGGCTTCAAGATGCTGAAGCAAACTCGACACGTGACCCTCTGTGAACTGGTGGAGGCATAATGGGCATACCCAGGGTTGCAAGGAATGTTTATTCAAGAAATGAATGTCAATGTGAACCCAAGATACATAGACGGTGGTTTTGTTTGGGCAACTTGGACATTTCAATAATTGACGATTGTGTGTTGTCATGTGGGTATATTTGTCAAATTCAGAAATTAATTTTTCAGAACAAACTTCACAAGTATATGAGGCTTTTCCATTATGATTGGATTCAAGGTGGTCCTGCAAACGACTTTTCACAACAAAGCACCTAACATCGTCACAAAATGGACACACATGTGTTCTTGGGCGTGGGTAGTTACACCCAGCTACATGTAAAGCAAGGGCATCTTCAGAAAAGGCTGGAGTGAAGCATTTTGTGCAAACCAATGGATATTTACCGGAATGGCGACTTTCAATGTGGGCAAAGGCTGAGTTTATGTAAGTATATTGCTCCGGACAATAAGGACAGCTTATAGCAATTTCCTCATAAGACATTGGATCTGTTTGGTATAGTACCATGCTTGAGTTCATCATTTTCTCATCAGTGTTGCTGTCATCCAGAGACTTGATCTTTTTTCCCTTTCTACCAGCATGACAGTCGCCAGTAGCTTTTGGACCATCTTTTTTCTTTGAAGGCTTGGCACGTTCTGTTTTAGGTTTCTTAACGTTGCTTTTCTTTCTATTTTTGTTCAGATTTACACTTACCAGAGATGGTTTCGTGTCACTGTTTTCAAGGTTTGCCAAATACTTCATATTAAGTTCAAAAGTTTGGTCAACAACATCGGCAATGTCTTCCACATCTGTATCTGCCAAATAGTCATCAACTATTTCCTGTTTGATTTCCATGTACCCATGATTATTCTTGTTCTCATTTTCAATTTCAACTTTAGGCAAAAACTGGTCTGATCGTGACATTTGAAATTGACATTCTTCAGTGAATGTTTGAGTTTCTTTTGAAATTGGTTCACAAAATGGATATGCAGTTTTAGTAAAGTGATAATACTGGAAATTCTCTCCCTTTCCATGGGAAATAAGATGTGAATGGAGATCTCTGAGGTCATCAACTGAAAATACACAAAGAAGATTGGGTTGTAATGAAAACAATGTTGGTTGTTATGAAAGCAATGTTAGACAAACAATATATAGGGAATCCGCAAACCCAATTAAGTACCATTCATGCCATTATTTCTGATCATCAATTATGATTTTTTGTCTGATTTTCAATCCCTAGTTCAACCCTATTCAACCCTTTGCAAGACGTTTCTGCTGTAACTCTACTTACTAACAAATGCGCACTTCATGACTTGTGCAATTTACATGTCACGTTCCGTATATTGCATCCCATGTCTGGGTGCGGGAGATCAGGCATGATATAAAATGAGGATTTTACACAAATAACTCTCTTCGAATGTGCCATCACAAAAAAAATAGTTTTTTTTTAGATATTTGCTTTTCATTGAACTTGAGTATAATCATTTTGTTGCCACACTTGTATAAACTATTGTTCAACCTTTACAAAACTGTTGAAAATTCTCAAATGTGCAACTGCAAATCTTATTTTTTATTTTGAAATGCGTGTACATTATAACGATTAATTCATTACACTGAGACAGGTCCTTAAAGATTTAAATGGTAATGGTTTACAAATGAATATAAGAGAAATAAGCAGCGTTGTCACACAACATGACAAATGGTACTGATTGGACTGATAATTGCACACAGTGGTTTTGAAATATCAATAGGTTTACAAAGAATATTTTTTTTCGCTGTCAGAGCTGAGTTAACCCGTTTAGAATTAGCGGCAAAGAGTTTCCCAGTTTATAGTGTGTATGTTTTGCATTTGAAAGCCAAGTGATTAGTTCAGATTCATATAACGATGCTATTTTTAAATCAACTAGGAATTATGTGGTAGACAACCACAGTAAATTTCAAATTGGAAACGTACGCAGAAACTTGCGAAAGATACATGTGTCATATGCAATGTGATACATGTATCAGTAAGTAAGAATGTGTAAAACGTGGACTCCCTGAAGACAGCAGCCTTGTAAATAAAAAGCAGGGATAATGTGAATCATGCAATCATACTCAAATAATCATTAAATGCAATAAAGGAGTATATCGAATGCTCATTCATTCAGATATATATATAGGAGACTATGAAGTAAGAAATAAGAACTCTAGACTAATTATTTTATAGTGACAATATTCCTAGCTTCAAGCTGGCTGACGTCTACCGCATGTATATGTATTTATAGCTGCATTTAATGACAAAGACAACATAATAAATATGTAAACCTTCAAGTGAAACTTCAACATAGAGTATCCCCATCAATAAACACATCATTGTTTAATTTGAAATCAAAGGCCAATAATATTAGTGATTGGTAAGATGAAGGTCCCTTGTATTGCACACCTAATGCCAATTTATTATGGGAGGAGTTGGGGAGAGCTATGAACGGGAATGAACGATGCATCAAGTAAAATATTCCAGATATGTCGGTGCAATTAACGTGTGTCAGTAATAAGCCTCACTACAGGAAGGCACGATGGGCCCAACAAACCTGAAAGGCCAAGCAGAACATGCATCAGTAGAATACTTGTTAACAATGATATAATTCAGTGTTAACTAAAAGTTAAAATACCGTAATTCACCTAAGAGTTCGGACACTCTAAATATTCGGACACCCATAATTTTTTTCCAAAATAATTTATTTTGCGTACCTAATTTTCGGACACCCAAAGGACATCAACCATAACTTTCACAGTTACCAAGTTTCACAGACGAAGATTATTGATTTTTATCTTTACAATGCCTGGCTAGATTACCTAACCGTATGTGTGATGTATTTATTGGAGGATTAAAGAAACAACAAGGGCAATCAAGGGATTAAGAAAACATAGACATGACATGTTTGTAAAACGATCTGCCAATAAACTTTCAAACTTGTACCACACTTATAGACTGTATAAATCAATTATCGTACAGTTATACATTAATCCTGCATAGCAATCTCCATGCTCTCCACGAGATCCTCGTGGGTATAACTGTAAGTTATGTGACTTCACACAGTGTGACTCTTTGATCTGAAGCCAATAGAATGTGTTTATTCAGTTCAATGCATGTATAAAATGGTGTTTTAATATCTTGATGAAGGATTTACACTTATAGGCGTAATAAATAAGTTTATGACCATTGATTACTACGGATAAATTAATAAGTGGTAAAATGCAAACATGAACAAAAAAGGCAGGTTAAACAAACATGTAAATAAAATGTAAAAATGGTAATTTCTATGTATTCGGACAGCAGGTTTTTCGGACAGCGAAAAAAATAATTAATTTAAGGTGTCCGAACTCTTAGGTGAATTACGGTACCTTTCAATCAAATTTGGCTACTAATTATGATTTAATGTACGAGCCAACATAGATACCAGTCCTTGCTTTTTAGGTGTTAGCAACAGATAATGGTCGTTCAATTTCATTTTTTTTTTATTTGGACATTTTTTCAGTTTTTCACCAGAACCAAAAACCAGTCAAAATAGGTGTACGTTGATGGATATTTTTACGATTTTTGATATGGCAAATCCTTCACGTACAAACTGTTTTGTACCAAAAGTGGGTAGTTATACAGACTGGGATTTCAGGTTAAAGCATATTGCTTTAATATAATATCATGAAGCAAGAAATATTACCAGATAATGTTATTTTATGTTGGTTTCGTGCACCAAAAAATAAATATCCAATGTATAATTATGAGTTTGATGTGATATTTTCATTTCATACTGTCAAAACATAAAGATATATATATATACATGAAGGGCACCTGCAAGGCTGCGGTTCACAGTTTTACTACAATCGAAACACCTCTGAGATGACTGAGTTGTTACAATGGTATTTACGAGGTTTGTTTCGAAGTTTACCGGAGATTGTCGAGTTGTTATGATTGGTATAATTTCTGTCTGTGTCATTCAAGTTACGTTTTATTGGAAAGGTAAATCCGAAGTTATAACGAATGTAAAGCTTGTTTTTAGCGAAATATCTTTGTACTTACATAGTTAAATATAAATATAAAACTCCCCCTCCACCCGGTTTTTACACAAACCCATTTAGACGTTCCTCGTCAGAAAAATCCCGTATAACACGTCTATTTTTTCAGACTCAACCATAAACAAACCTATTTGTGTCTTCCTGTGTTATGAATGTGGAGTACTTAGGTGTTAACATATTCAACAATTCAGTTCGTCATACCCACCTTCAAATCTACAGACTCCGCAAGTTACTGTGAAGGGATAAATAGCTTCGTCCTGCCGTTTTTCTTCCATAGCGAAGTTCTTTCATTTCAAGGCAAAGTTAGAAATAGGGGAGGTCACTGATACTGAACGTTCACTAAAATACGTAAGGGTGTGTTAATAACGTCACGAAAAAAAAGCTTACTGATGATCTCGTTTCCGCTGCCGGTGCGACTCCAAAGGCCATTTTTCAACGTTGAAAACTGACCCTGACAACATTTCAAAATTAGATTATGATCGAAACAGTTGTTAAAAACTGATCAGCATTATTTATTATTTTATCATTAATGGTGTCATTCCTCAATCTTACTGTTTACGTTCTTAACAAGCAATGCCGTGGGCGAGCTCGAACCTACAACTTTAAAGATTGTTTAAAATGCATATAAATTCAACGACCTGATGTTTCTAGAAAGCATCCCAATTCAATAGACACCACTCGTTCTTTCTTACATATAATACCAATGTGACAACGGTTTTAGACCATTGATATGAGCAGGGGATGGAACCAGCGACTTCTAGCACCTTACCAATCGACCAGGGATTTGCTGTAATTACGAGCGAATCGCTACTCTGTAAAATAAAATACTAGCTAGTCAAGATATATGCCTTTTAAACGAATACAAGTAATTCAAAATATAAATATATACAAAAACCCATGCTCTACATTGGCGAAACTTATGGAATTCATTCGCTCTGCACGCCTGAGTGCGTTTGTGTTCCGAAAATAATTCAAAATATTCTCTGGAGAATTATATGATGAGGATATCTCGTAATGTAGATAGTACTTGAAAGTATCTTTCTGCTTGGCTTCGTGATTACATTTCTTTGTTATTTTATCAGATAACATTGAGCTTTAGTACCGGTGAATTGCGCTCAGGTATACATATGCTTTAAAATCATGTTTACTTTTGTTAGAAACGTATTTATGTTAGTACGAGTTATGTCCATTTTTAGTTAGTTAATCTAACACTTAATATAAATAATAATTTTAATATACACGTCAATTTTTCAGGTCACGGGACAGTACTGATTTAGTGAAAAGTCTAAAATGTTTTTTTTTTCTATTTAGATTTAGCAAAAAGACACCACAACAAACAACGCTTATTACTATATTTGAAGGTCTATTTGAAAAAGGTACCTACATTTTCCAAACTTTTCTGAATAGTATCAGCAGATATATTAGCATGAACAAAAATCATAGTATTAACAGCTTGTGGCATACATTTCACTAAAATGATATTAATACTTACAATTGACTGAAATCTGTACCGCATAGCAATGAGAATCTTGCATGCGACTATTGGGGTCATTTATAACACTGAAAAATGACCCGCTTACGGTGTGGGTGATATTCAATTTTGGTCTAAACGATATTGGATTGATGTAGCCAATCGGATTGCGTTGTTTAAATAACCAACATTTACAATAAACACATGATGGGATTGATCAAGTTTGATATTGAATACCACACTTTATGATAACATAAATTCATAAGCTGAATGAGGTTCTTTTCGATATGAATAAAAAAACAACATACATAACATAACGGGTATGAATAAAATACGATAACAAGGCTACAGTAAGAAAAAAAGAAAGAAAAGAATATACATCAACAACAATAACAAATCTTATGTATTTACCCATCTTTTACTAAACTCTTTAATTATTTCAAAATTATACGACATTTTAATCAATATGATAAAATTGTAATAGTTTTATTTTAATTCGCTCATTATTCTCAAATTTTCGCTTTAAAAAAACTATAAAAACTATGGGCAGAATAAATACTTTAGTTTTTAATAAGAAAGAAATCTGTTTCATAGCAAATTTTTTCTTATCTTTGTGAAAATAAACCTTATCTTCGTATTTAAGTCAAAAATCATAGTTTCACGAAAATAACTGTTTTTTTCGTATATAGCCATACCGTTACATAACAATGATATGGTGACATGAAAATAAAAGCGCATTCTTTTAAATAGGTTACACAGTGGAAAATGTGTTTATAAAAGCCGTTTATAGTCATGCAGACAATTTCAAAATGTAAGTCAGATAAGAGCACTGTATACAATAATAACATGAACTAGATCCCCGACTGTACGGCCAGTCCACACGGGCACGATTGGCATACCACATTCTTTCAAGAATATAAATTAAGGACATAAGTATAGATTTTAAACATCGGAGTTATAAAAAGCATTGTGTACATGGGACTTATGGCATGGTGTAGTAATGTGCAATTGGTATAAACAATATTACAAGTTAACATTTCCGCTTGATTTATATTGATAAATCTAATTATCAGCAAAGTTGAAGTAACAGAGTGAGAACATCCAGGTGCCATACCCTAGAATATATCACTTGGTTCTTTAACGTGCATGGTGTAAAGCACAGATTAAACTTTTCTGGTGATTAACCAAAGCTGAGTATTACAATATTTTGAATACTACCCTCTAAAGCCGAGAACCAGGAAAGGGGGCTATTGGTAACAATTCTTAGCGTCTTTCGGTCCGACGGGGTACAGGATTAAACTCACCAATGCTCGCACGCTCAGCAGATGCTCTACCGCTGGGCGTGAATCAAACAGGCTTACTATAAGGTGCCCTGGTGTATAGTAGGGCGAATGCCGGTCTGAGGTTTTTGCAAAAGCTTTCCATTTTGACACCGATGTCGCTCATAACCGCTGATGTTTTCAAAACACAAACAATACATTTGAATTGACTTGCCTCGAAAATTTATATGGTTTGCTGCCGCGCCACCTGAAACTTAAATAAGGCACTATTCGCGTTGACAACTTAAGGCGTATTATAGTTGTATTTTTACAATCTCTGACTGATATGCCAAGTTTAATGTGTCTTGTATGTTGTTTATTGCAGTCCTGTTTATTATAATACTAGTTCTTATTGCATTCTGTTTTTCACATTGTTTACCTTAAGTTTCAATACTAAGTATGACAAAAATTTGTACGGTGTAGATGAAAATGTATACTGACCTTGACAAGTTCCTGCACATGATCATTTTTCTTGTGGTGTAAATTATCCTGGATCATTCAGATGAGGTTAATTACTTTCCATGGCGTGTTTTATATAACATTCCGTACTTTAGCAACATTTATTGTTACAAGTTACCTCCCTTTTTTCTAAGTTTGCCACTTATTTCAAGCTAAGTAGCTCAATGGAATCAAATATACAGGACGAACGGATCTATTCCGTTAAAGTTATTTGCGGTGTCTGTAAATATAAAGGTAAAAAAAACTTTATTACTGCTGATATTGCATTCCTACGTGTGCCTTCTCTTACTTGAGGAATTTTTATCCAATCCTTACCAAACGGATGACACTTAGTACTCGAGGACTAGTCTAAAATAATAGACGTGTTATACGGGATTCTTCCAATCCCTAACGTCTAAACGGGAATGAGCAAAAAACGGTTTTTTTTTAAAAATATTGAAATTGTTTTAAGTGAAGTATATTATGGTTGAAATTGATCATAAAGAGTTATATTCATATTTTATCATGTAAGTGAAATGTTATTTTGCACTTAACAAGCATTTAAAGCATTAAAACAAGTTGTTTACCTTTCCAATAAAACGAAAGTTGACTGACACAGAAAAGGGGAACAACTCGATACAATCGTAATAACTCGGCCTCCTCCGACAAAGCTTCGAGATAGACCTCGTTGCACAATCGTAACAACTCGGCCATGGCCGAAATGTTCCGAGCGATTAAAACTGTGCCCTAAAGCCTTGCAGGTGCCCTTCATGTATATATCGTTATGTTTTGACAGAATGAAATGAAGAAAAGCCGTCAAACTCATAATTATAAGTTGGATATTTATTTTTTGTGTACGGAACTAATATAAAATAACATTATCTGGTAATATTTCTTGTTTTTATGATTTTTTATAGACGCTATATGCTTTAACCCGGAATCCTGATCGGAACAACTACCCACTTTTGATACTAAACAATTTGTACGTGAAGGATTTGCCATATCAAAAATCTAAAAAAATCCGTCAACGTACAATTATTTGGACTAACTCGAGGACTTGATCGATCGCCAAAGTATAAAAATCTAAATTCACTATTTGAATACTGAGATGTAAAAAGTCATGGTGCTGTTTTGAATTGTTCTTTACAGATGAGTTTAAAAGACTTGCATGTTGCCAAGAGAACAATATTATGTTGTTCGTCAAATCCCAACGAAAGAAGATTTTAACTCTCTCAAACTTAATGACATTAGATGTGAGTTTTTACTAACTGTGAAATTAAGGGTCCCAAAACACACTTGTAATTGATGCCAATCTGCGATGTTTTGATAGTGATACATCTTTTGCACAAGTATTGTTTACAAATTAAGGGGATATTTTCAGATTAATACCATTATACTATAGAAAAGGAATGGTTTGCTTAAAAATATTGTGTTTACACCCATTTTTTACTAGCCGGTTAACCAAGTGTTTATCATAGTTAATGAATTATGTTAAATTGTATGAAGTGCATGATAATTTGTGAATTTCTTTCAATAAGTATTTATAATATTCTATGCTGGATGCTGGAGTAAAATTAATTTGAAGAAAATTACTTTTCCTTGTTTATGAATTTAATTTCACGAATGATTTATGCGCATAAGGCCTAAAAAAATACAATTGGTTCGGGCTACCCGACACTACCTAAGAAGTAGGTGCCAACCCTACTGTTTTTAAAGACAGTTGGTAAAAAAATATTTTTTTTTCTTCATAAAGTGTGTGTATTAATATGTGGTTTTAAACCTTAGTTGCTTTTACAAAAGATAACAATAACACCATTCTCCAATGACACCATTCTCCAATGATGACAATGACATTCTTACATAAAGCCTACCTACCATACCTGTTTTTGAAAGCCAACCAAACAAATTTTTTTTAACAAAGAGTTTATAGAAATTCAGCAATACGGAACCGATATGTGCACATCGATTCAATTCATTATTAAATTTTACAAGTAAATGTTTATGGTTAAAGTTTGCTATATAATGTATGTTCATCAAATGAATTATCAAACTTGTTTTCACTTAAATTGATATGTTTTCTATACATCCTTATTAAGGAGCATGTGGGTGATTGGACCCGACATCTAGTTGTAAGACAGCTCCTGTAAATCAGAATGACAAAGGGTAAAGGTTCCTGAGTTTCCCCCCAAAAAGAGGGTTTTATATGAGTTTGCCCCTGCCAGTCGACCATATCAGTTCTGTATGCTCAATTTTCTGTCAAGCATCTTGTTAACTTAAGGAATACTTTGCTCAAGTTGCAACTTCATACTGTTTATGTTATCATTTTCCCAAGTGCTTCTCTTTGATATTTCCAAAAAATAACATTGAAATGGTATTGATTTTGTTGTTTTCTATTGGAGGGTTATAGAATGGTATTCAGGGAATAGTAAATTCTTAGTTGTGAACTAGGATATATATAAATCACTCTAAAGGTTGGAACAACTGTTTTGAGCGAACCTTTTTTGAAAAGTAACAAATCATCTCTCCTCATTTATTTTATTTTCATATATATAAATCCATGTATATTTTTTAAATATTGACAAATAAACTTACTTTACATTTTTCAGCTGACGATCTCAGTAATCTTCAATCACACATTCAGTCTCATGCAAGAGGAGATAATTTCCTGTACTATCACACCACTAAAACTGCATTTCCATTTTTTGAGCCATCTTCAAAAGAAACTCAGACTTATCCTGAAGAGTGTCACTTTCAAATGAACTTATCAAACCAGTACATTCCAAAAGCTGAAATTGATAACACAACTGAAATTGGTTGTATGGAAATCAAAGAGGAAGTAATTAATGATTATTTGGCAGACACTGACGTGGAAGTTATTGCCGATGTTGTTGATCAAACTGATGAACTTAATCTGAAGTATTTGGCAGACATTGAACACAGTGACACAAAACGACCTCAGATTAGTGAAAAACTGAACAAACGTAGAAATAAAAACAGGGTAAAAAAACCTAAAACAGAACTCGGTAAGTTGTCAAAGAAAAAAGACGGTCCAAAAACGTCAGTCAGACGAAATGTTGATAGAAAGAAGAAGAAGGTGAAGTCATTGGATGACAAAGATGAAGTCAGTGGAAAATCAGCAAAATCTTTGGAGAATGACAAAAAGCCCGATATGACTAATGCTGGAAAATCAAAACAATTTTCGAAATATGAGAAACCAATTAATAATAAAAATGGACCAGAGCCAAAGCAGATACAATATAAAGAAGATCCAATTTCTTTTGAGGAATATTCTTTCTGCTGTCCCCATTGTCCGGAACAATATACGTTTATAAACTCAGTGTTTTGCCACATTGAAACTGGCCATTCAGGCAAATATCCTTTAGTTTGTAAAAAATGCTTCTGTCCATCCTTTTCCGAAGATGTCCTTGCGATACATGTAGCTGAATGTGATTACCCACGCCATAGGACACATGTCTGTGCATTTTGTGAGGATATTAGGTGCTTTGTTGTAAAAAGCAGATTGCAAGACCATCTGGATTCCGAACATAGTGGAAAGGCGCCATATGCGTGTGAAGTTTGTAATAAAGCAATGGTTTCTGAACTCGACAAGTATACTCACATGACAGAACATGATCGTCGCTTATTAAAGTGTTCAAACTGCCCACAAAGTGGAAGATACTTTGCGTCTTGGGTCCATTTAGACGCGCACTATTTGACGAAACATTCCTTACGTCCGTGGCAGTGTCCATTATGTCTCTATCAGTTTTCTGATCGTACAAGGACTGGTTTTCTGGCACATCTGAAGGTTCACTACCAATGCGATGAATATGTATGTGAAGATTGCGGAGCCAAATATTTTATGTTAAGAAGCGTTCTTGATCACCAATTGGTTTGTAAAGCAAAGCATGGTAGCCAAGCACCAGGAATACAAAAAACTAAGAAGACTTATTTGTGCGAAAAATGCTCAGCAGCGTTTTCATACAACAAAAACTTTAGAGCGCATATGAGCAGAGAACATGGCATAGGAAAGGCTTTTCCATGCAAAGTATGTGGAAAAATGTTTTATAAACGTCAGTCGATGGTTAAGCATGAGCGTACTCATGCTGGTCATAGACCACATGTATGTCAAACATGTGGAAAGGCATTTTCGACTTCATGGAATCTCAAAACACACATGAGGTCCCACACAGGTGAAAAGCCATACTCATGTATGAAATGTGGAATGAAATATGCTCACAATTTTATAAGGAAAGCTCACGAAGAAAAGTGCAAGGGCAACATTTACTCAACTTATAGCCTCCCATATAATGCAAGCTCTGAACATGGGGAAGGTATCGATATGGAAAAACGCAAGATTGAAGATTCATGATTGTAAATGGTCCGCATATGAAATCTGAATCTTACAATGAAAAAGTGTTTGTCTATATGTGTTATTCAGTCTGGACCCTGAGAAACAATCTATAAGTGATATGAACTTTAAAACGAAATCTGTCGTATCAGACTGACTTTTAAGCCATTTTCTGTTACAGTCCTTGTATACCGGAAGTTTGTTCTGCATATCTTTTGGAAAAATATATTGATATGTTGTATTCTGTTTCTCTGCTGAGGTTCTTTCATTTGTTTGCTTTTATGTAAAGATAATGCTTACAATTTTGAAAGCAAACATTTTAATTGAACTATGTAACAATTACACATACGTGTTTGATTCTGAATATTAAATTAGGTACATTGAATTTTGAATGAATATTCTTGTTTGCTACACATATGCAAGTACACATGTATTTCTAAAAACAAATAAATGAAAGTTTAATTGTTGTCATATCCGCTTGCTCCACATAGTTGTCACCGTGACGATCCATTGTATGTTAGTGCGTTCGAACACCAGCAGCTAATTGTATAAAACATTGATAATATATCTGTTGGTTAGTTTGCTCATTTAAATGATTTGATTGGTTAATATAAACTATTGGATAAATATTGACCAATCAATAAACATTTCGGATAACTTTAACTAAAGTAAAGAAATACATTTAACCTAGTTTATTCAACTGGCCATTGATCTTATAAGGTCTGTTACTTGGCCATACATCGCTAGGCTTCAGAATAACTTGATTAAAATGTTTATTGTGATAATTGTGATAATAGTGTTAATAAGAAGGTCCAGGTCCTTAGGTCATGGTAACATTTTACATCTAAATAATAGATAATTGGCCTGTCTATTTCTCAGCAACCCCATGTTTTAAGCTGAATTCAACTTCACACGAACTTTCACCAGCAAAAGATGTGTATTTCCACCATGTTCTTGCGAGTTCATTTTCAAACAGTTTTGAAGAACATTAGCTAAAAGGAGCCTTTACTACAAATAGTAGATGCGCATATCACCACCGTGTTCTTGCGAAGTCATTCATTATTATGATGACCCCTTAATCGTTGCATAGACGAAGGCTGATGAAACGTTTTTTAAGTTTTGAATGCGTTGGCTTATAATATCCTTCGAAGACCAAGTATTCGTAGACCAAAGTTTGTCCCGACAGTGCCTTGACTTATGGCCACCAAGCTTGACTTGGAGGTAAGGCGTGACCAGTAGATGGCCCCTTTTGATTTTGAGGCCATCGGCTGAAAGGTCATGGTGACAGTGACTTTGAATGTTAAAATGTGTCCGAGTGATATCTCGACAATGCCCCAACCTATGGTTCTCAAACTTAACTTGGAGGTTCTGCGTGACCATAAGATGACCCCGTTTGATTTTGATGTCGTCGTCTCAAAGGTCATCGTCACTGTGACCTTAAATGCTAAAAAAGCGTGTCCAAGTGTTAACTTGACAATGCCTAGATTTTGGTCCTCAAACTTGACTTGGAGGTTGATATTGATCAGTAGCTGAAACCTATTGATTTTAAGGTCATCGGGTCAAAGGTAATGGTCACAGTGACCCTGAACGCGAAAAGCTTGTACGAGTGATAAGTCGCCAAATTCTAGATCCATAGTCCTCAAATTTAAGATGGAGACTGTGCCTGACCTGTAGATGACCCCTAATACGTAGTGACCTTAAATGCCAAATCTTGTCCTAGTGATAATTTGACAATGCATGCACCCATGGTCCTCAAACTTGACATGAATGTAGGGCGTAACCAGAAGATGACCCGTATTGGTTTTTAGGTCATCAGGCCATAGATCGAGGCCACAGTGACCTTGAACGCGAAAAGCTTGTCCGGGTGATAATATGACGATGCCTGCACCCATGGCCATCAAACCTGAAATGAATGTTGGGCGTGATCAGAAGATGAACCCTTTTGATTTTGACATCATCAGGCCTAAGTAGAAGGTGACAGTGACCATGAACGCGAAAATCTTGTCCGAGTGGTAACTTGAAAATACCTGCATGGACGGTCCTCAAACTTGACGTTTTACACAATCAGTATCAATTAACTATCCGAAAAGAAATTGACTGTGAATCCCTTACGGATAGAAGCACAATTCAAAAGTTGACATTAATGCATACATACAAACACAACGTGTTACAATCTTATCTTGAACAATTATTTCATCCAAGTTTGAAAGCGTTTAGTAACACCAAGTACGGAACTCAGAATGCTTTCAAACGTTGGGTACCTACAAGAACTATGTATGCAATGTCGATAATTCCATCCGCATTGTGGATATGGAACGATCTTGACACATCCGTTAAAGATGCAGTTTCACTGCTGTCACTGTCCGCGTTTAAAGGTTAACTGACATTTGTAAATAGTGTTCCAAAGTCCCTATTTTTTATATACAAGGCGAAAGATGATCGCTTCAGTCCATCATGCCCGAAAGCGTAATAATTGCTTCAACTTTATAATAATAATAATATCACGATTTCGCCTTACTGAGTCTTGGGTACAGATATTGCAGGTACTGAACACTTCCTTTTTAAATGCAGTCGTTTTACTTCACAAAGGGGTCATTAGGTCCAAAACCTGAAGGTCATAATGACCTTGAACATGAACACCTCTTTCGAGTGGTAACTTGACAATGTCTGCATCGACGCTCTTCAAACTTTACGTGAAGGTTGGGCGTGACCTGTCGATGACCGCTTTTGACTTTGGTGTCATTAGGTCCAAAGCTTGAAGGTCATAATGACCTTGGACATGACCACCTTTTTGCGTGGTAACTTGACAATGTCTGCATCGACCTCAAATCGACGTGGAGGTTGGGCGAGACCTGTCGATGAGATCATCAGGTAAAGTATGCCGGCATTTGGGTCCATGCATATTTTATTCAAGTGTCCAAAATGTCCAGATGTTCCTGAAAACATGGTGCTCTGGTTGACATTATGTTTGACAAACATCTCTTGAAATTTTATAACTGGTCATGTTGACCAGAAGATGAATCCTTATGATTTTGAATTCAGTGGGTCAAAGGTCAACGTCGTGGTGACATTCAGCTGGAAAGCCGTTTTCGATCAAAAACTTAAGAATGCTGAGGCCCCAAAATTCCAACCGTTTAGTCAAGATTGAAATAACCAGTAGACCCATCATATTGAATTGGTAGTAAGTGGAATACAGGTCAAGATTGTGT
The DNA here is from genome assembly GCF_026914265.1 of Mya arenaria. Classification (NCBI taxonomy): domain Eukaryota; kingdom Metazoa; phylum Mollusca; class Bivalvia; order Myida; family Myidae; genus Mya; species Mya arenaria. Next base: position 75,224,138 of record NC_069126.1, read on the forward strand.
TGACCTTGACCTGAGTTTTCTGATCAATAACTATATAACGATGGAGCCCCGGGACCCTTACGAGTGTTCATACTGTGATCCTTCAAAAATTTGTCCAAATTAACCCAACTACTTCTACTACTTCTGCTGCTGTTGCTGTTCCTGCTACTGCTACTTCTCTGCTGCTACTTCTACTACTTCCACTACCACTGCTGCTGCTGTTGCACTACTACTATAAAATAACATAGAAAATCGCTACGCAACGATGTCAATGATAAATCATAACTATGTTCAGGAACACGGACATACGAATATTCTTAGGCGATGGAGCTCTTACAGTAAGAAGAGACACACTCTAAGGTGTATTGAAGGTTTAAATTATAATGAACGTCGCCTGACATTAACGTTAAATCATCTTGACGTCGTAACAGCTGACTTCGTGCTCCGCGTTCTAAATCACTTTACGTTCTGCAATTTGCCTCCTTTTTGACGAAACGTTATTCTAGGTAGAATGTTATTTGTTATGTGTAAATACCGAAAACAGCACATGGAATGTTTGAATGCTATACATTTCTTGTGTTGTTTTTCATCTCTCGAAGATCAATCTTTGGATTTAATATAGAGTTTCCAAGCTATTGGGTTGAATTGACTGATTCTTCATAGGAACACTTACCATCAAGTCGAGATGTACATCCTTTTTTTACTTTTTTTACTTACGTGTTTTGCTTGTTGTTTTTGTTTTGAGTTTTGATCCTTTGATTATTACGTATAAAACATAAAATAATAGTATACATTAAAACATCTTTCATGTCGGTGCCACTTTGTGGAATGAACCAATTTTCACAGGAACAATCACTTAATAAGAGGACATACGCACATTGTAAGCATGTTATGACTGGTTACTTTTTCTCAGAGTTATGGCACCTGGATTACTAAACATAAAAATGAACATATTTTCCAATTTGAGCTTTCTTTCGGAAGTTGTATCTGTCGGATGTCATACATTGTTTCCAACGACTAGCCCTGTTGTCAATGGTATGTTCTAATATTGTGGCATGTCTGGAAGGCCACTGGCGGAGTTATGAATAACTTTACATGCGGGTTAACTATGAAATTATGTGTTGGGTACAATCACCTTGGCTGAGATTAGCACAGGTTTTGATATGGAATCGCAATTTTCCTTCTTAAAATATCAATGCGCAAGTTAAACAAAATGTGCAAACATGTGAATCGCATTTTGCACATATTGCTGGGTTTGATTCTAGTCGTACGCTATTATATTTGTTTCTAAGTGAACAAGGTTAATAACAAATGAAAAAAGAAGTCTTCTCACTAATTACAATAAATAAAATTGTCGCAAACTTATCACTAGTATAATTTTTAACAACATGCATGGTGAGATAATTGTGAAGATTCCCTGTATACAAGTAGATGTATCGGACCATATTTTCACAGATCACATTCTTCACACCTGTGAAGAATAAGATCCTATTTATCACAGGTGTGTTGAATGAGATCTCATTGTTAACGCAACACAGTCACACGTGTTACATTTCCTGTGAAAAAAAAATGAAATTCTTGTTAGCCCTCTTTTTGGACATACACATGTCTGTTGACGTTGTTGAGTTTATAAAGGTCTGCCCGCCCCGCATAATGAATGCATTTAGACTTGATCCCGTCACATCCGCAATTGTGACTTAAACAAATTTTTGATGCCAAAGGGGGAGTTTTGCCCCCACCGGTTGATGGGATATTCGCCAAAGGAGTAACCGTGTACCCAAAATGTTGAAACTTAGTCAAGACAAGGGAGTGCGTTGAATTATTTTTTTATCCCTACATCCTCTCTGCATGAAATTTTATTTGGGCACTGTCGCGTCAATCATGTAAGTTTCTTACAGTGTCTGTTTCTCTCTCAGATTTTGCACTCATGAAAGAGCTTACACTTTTTACACAACTTGGGTTTATTCAAGTCTACTGTTTTTTTACCAAATCTTCGTACGCATTTCCGAGAGACGTCTTGTTAGTTTCCAAAGTTTCATAATGAGCGGCTAAGTCACTGCCTTGATCAATAGTGTCTTGTATGTCAAGGTATTGCTGAATGGTATCCATTTCATAATGGACTGCTGATTCAGATGAATGTCTGAAAAATTAAGTGGAAAACATTTTGAAACGAGCTCTGCATAAATTGCGTAAACTATTTCAGGATAAAATGTACTTTCAGTATTGACCATGTATGCGATATGAAACTGTTTGATATTGGTCTGGCTTACCTGTCTGTGTCCTTGCTTTGAGAACCAGTTGCTAAAATAAGAAAATAAATTAAAAAAAACAACAACAAACATTATAAATTCAGTTGATTACACATGCATTTAAGTGTAAAGGTCATACAAGAAAGGTAAAAATAACATTCATATCACCTTGCGCTGGGATCTTTGATATTCGTGAAGACCTCAGACGTTTTATGCAAATCACAAGTAGAACTAGCAAAAGGCAAAGTGCGACCCCGCCAACAACACTACCAACAATAGCCCCGACTGAATACGTCTGTTCTGTAAATAATACACAAATAGATGGCATATGTGCCGAGTTGCGTTAGCGTAGATAGTAAAAAAACTCCAACCGATTTTTTTTACTGAGAACAACAAATAACCCCTCAATACTAAATTGCTTGAAGTTAAATTCAGTGATATGGCAGCGGCAACATCTATATTTATAAAGAGGTGATCTATGTGTTGATATTATTACGAATTTGACCGGTCCTTGCCAGTGTATTTCATTTATATCGTAAATTATTTAACTGAACTGATTTTTTTCGTATATACGGCTAATTTGAATGACGACACACAAACATATACTTCCCCAAGATGAAATATTTAGGTCTTAATATTATCATGCAATGGAAACTACGGGAAATAGCAGATGCCAATCACATGCAATGATTTGTTTCATACCGGTTTGCAGGTCTTTTGTCAGCTCTACTGTCAACAGTGTCTCTTTAAAGTCGTTCTGTATCATCACTACGTAACGAGATGATTCAACATTTTCATTGACTTCTAACGATACATTTGCAATTATACCTTGCGTCGTAATGTAATGTTCAAACACAGGCAGAAGTATTAAACCTTGATACAGACCTCGAACTTCGAACTCATCCTTTGTTCTGATACCATTTTCTAGTGGATATACATGTACTCTCACTGGACCGGAATTTGAGTAGATATGTAATTTAATGAAAGTATCTCTATCGCTTTTGGCCACTTTTACAGTATAAATGCTTCCACTGGGTAGATTGGGTTGAGCAAGAACTGGTGCATCTGAAAGGTGAAAATGTTACGGTGCAAAGTTACTGAAAGGGCTGTCTATTTGTGAAATAGTATGTTTTTAAAAAAACCCATCTTACAATAACATTTGTTAATGCGCGACGTGGGCGTAATGCATAATATCAGTTTACTATATATGTTGTGTACATAGTTAGATGAAGAATGTACGTCAGTATTACACAGTTAACACAAACACACGCATGTACCTTTTATCAAAATGTCTACTGAGGCATTTTTCTTGATACTCTGTGTGGCGTAATCTGCAATGCCATTGCTCACCGAGCAGTACCAAATCCCAGAATATTGGTACGATACACGAAACAGCTTGAGTGAATTTCCATCTGGGGGATAAGTGGCTACAATACCATACCCAGGCCAGTGCTGAACCCAGTCATAGAAACTATAATTGTTTGGCACGCCTTTGGCATAACATCGAAGGGAAAAATCTGAATCGGTCGAAGTAGTGTTAACTGTTTCAATCAACACATCAGGTGAGTCTGAAACGAACTTTGAGACAGTATACAATGAACATGATAACACATAAAAGAAACTGTGATTATTAAAAAAACAAGCTACCAAATAGTAAACGAAAAATCTCTAAACTATTTGGCATAAAATATGCGAAAAAAACCCGTTAACATTCCATACCAAAAGTACTTATATTCTTTCATATCTTTACGTACATTGGACCCCGAGGCTAAGTGTGGAACTACTTTCTTTTAGATATTCAGGTCTTATATTTCTCGAAACACAAGTATAATTTCCAGAATGATATCGTGCAATCGTCCCAAAAGAAATGATTCCTGACATTGTCGTAGTGGTATTATCTGTGTCGTTTTTCCACAAGTGTGTGCATCCGGGCCAGCAAACAGACGTGCAAATAATTTGAACCGTTTCTTCTCCTTCAATGACGACATACGGTGTCTTTTCGCTTATGACTGAGGCATTTGGACCATCTTCAATAATTTATAAAAAAACGACTTGATTCGGATTTTTAGCTTATAGATAAGTTATTAACATTTTATCCATCGAAATTAATCGTATATTTCCTTAAACATCTTATTTATACGTATATATCTTTGTGTATAACAAACAGTATGCAGAAATCAAACCAGAATCAATATTCGGAAGTCAGTAATGAGGTTTGCTGGTTTAATATCGTTCATATCTCTGATCTGAGGAAAGATACAGAGGTTATTGATTATAGGCTTACTTTAGTTTACCAGTACTTACATATTACATTAAACACTGCGGCATAACTTTCGTTGGAGGTAAATCCTTGTGCGACATTTTCCATGACAGTGCACTTGATTTCCAATACGGTATCAGCCTCAGAAATCTCTTGAATTGTAAGATACTTTCCTCGTTGTGAAAAAACAAATCTTGAATTGTTTAAGTATGTATTGTTATCTATTATCCAAGTGTAGTTTAAAAGAAGGTTATGGCTTGCAGGAATGGTTGTTGAATTACTCGCACACATGAATGTCAGATTATTGCCCTCAAAGTACGCGTCTCTGCTCGGTGATAAATGGATGGCTGGTGTTTCGGGGATGCCTGAGATTGCAATTAAACAACACAACATTTAACGCAAGAAATCAAATTCAATACTGATTGTAAAACAACTATTGCAATCCGAAGCACTAACATACCGAGCATGTAGACGGTTATCGTCTCTAAAGTTGTTGAAGGGCTTCTGAATGAATAGTTGCCTTGTTCACCAGAACGGAAGTTATCCAGTTTAATGTGCAAACGACCATTTGAGATGTTTCCACTTGGGGCTAGTGTACAATTTAAATACTCGTCTCCAAAGCAGATACCACTTACACAAGTGACTTGGAATATAGAATAATTACTTGGTGTGTATAGGCCAACAGAGCCGTCGTTATGTATATCGTGATTGTACAAAAGAACCGGTTGTTGTTTTGGTCTTGAGAAGATACGCCCTAAGTCCGATAAAACAAAGAAAATTAAAAAATATATACAAAGAGTTATAGATGGAGCCCCACCGCGAACATTATGAATGATCATTTGCATTGTTTTGGGTAAAATATTAAGTAATATTTAGTTTTAATTACCAAGATAAATGCGCTAAATTGCCATGCAGCCGTTTCATGATATGCTTTTTTTTAACTTTATCTGTTTATCGTCTATGATACTACAAGCAGGAAAGAGATAATTATAGTGTAAGCAACATTATGTGTGTGGGTATCTAAACAGTATGAAATGAGGCCTCCCGTTTATAAAAAAAGTTATTCTTACCGTTTATATTTAACATTATTGTAATAAAACCTCCAGACACGTAAGAGCAACTATACATCCCTTCATCTTCTTGTAGAGTGGAAGTGAAGTTTAAGTCTTTTTTATTGTCCGCCCATTTCATTCTAGCAAGTTTTTTCTCTCCAAGTGCAGGATTGAATTGTGCATTTGGTTGGTTGCTATATATTGTTCGCATCCCATTTACCTCAGGGGGACCTCTCCAGCTCGGAAAATCTCCAATCGCGATAGTGCATACCAAAACTGTTTGGTCACCTTTATACACTGTGTTACAAATTGCATTTCCTGAAGTATAAAGAAGTGTTCGTTGATGTACACGGTCAAGTTAAAAGGGATATGTAAAATAAGGTGATGATAATACCTTTGAGCTGTAACAAATAAATAGTCATGTTATATGTGAAGGTTCGTAGAAAAGTGCAGAATTTCAGAAAATGAGACTTAAACAATATTCATAATCTGCTCCCAGACACATTTTCAGCCTTCATAAAATTTCCTGAAAGGCGCACATTGCTGGCCTGTATATATGTTGGAGACATTATTCAACGGCACCCCCAGCAATACCACTATAAGGGCGTATTTGGTAGGATTTTTTTTCGTCCCAAAATTTAATATGGGGTGAGACTGGAGGGATGTCATCACCTTAGGAGTACTGAACACTTTTACAATGAGGTTACACTAAACTGAAAGGTTTAAAGCATTGCTTATAAAAACACATCTTGGCTTCTACTTTCAAAGCTGATTTTCATATTTAAAGGACTTGCCATATCGAGAGAATCAAAGTTTATTTGTACGGTCTGGCGTACTTGAGTATACCTAGGTACACACCTAATGTTAGAATACAAATCGCGACATGCTAAACTTTTAATTTAGCCTAAATTACTTCAAAAAGTAAGTTTATGCTTGATATTCGTTGTGCGATCGGAGTCAAAACTCTTTTTCCCCGAATTTTTGTACCCGTGGATCCATGTGCCAATGCGTCGTTATGGATAATTTGAGAAGATTCCCCGGACGCCGATTCATTGGCAGTCATCTCCACAGATTTGTGGAATGGAGAAAATTTCGCCCGTGCAATGACGGGTCCGATACCGTGGAACCAATCCAGACTCTGCTTCTCTTTTACTTTAACGCCCCAGACTACCTTATCGATCTTAAAAAACAATTGCAAGTCTCACCACCCATACTAGCTTCACTGAAACGTCGCTTGACGCAGTACTAATAGTTCTCAATAATTAAAAAATGAAATGTCATTTTGTCCTGTTCCTGTTTCCTGTCTCGTCCATATATAAGTGCGCGACATGGCACACACTAACTAGCATTAGTCATTACCATTCTCGCAAGTGGCACTTGATGAATGGATGCAACTTACACCAGCTAACTCTAACACCGTGTACATTGATTCTTCTCCAATAAGTCTATTATTGTTATTAGGATTTAAACATCTTAAAGTCACCCCCGTTCAAAACAGCCAGACCTAAAATCGCTTTCAATCGACTCCCGTTCCTAGTTGAACCTAACCTGCTATTTGAAAACGACTTAATCTACTTGAAACCATTTTTGGGAGAATGTTTTTGCAAATATTCATAACCTTCTGATGAATGCACGTCTTTTAAAATGTACTCTATGATCTGAAAGTTCAGCGTCCATGTTGCATATGAGGTTGTCCGGTAAGCGCAGTGATTATCGCACTCGATTCCAACCAAGTCGTCAAGGATTCCATTCCCGGCGTGAGCGAATGTGAGATTGGTTGGTGGTAACTAAGCTAGACAAGTGGGTATTCTCAAGACAATCTAATTCCCCTTACATCACAAACCCACACCCTCGTGCAACATAGTGCAAACGAGAGTGACTTATCTTAAGTTAACTTAACCGTTTTCCCAATCGTTGGTAAAATAAATGTTTGATCTAAAACCACGTGCAATATCTATGCATGTGAAAAGAGCTCGAGGAAAATATGCAGCAATATTTCCCCATCAGTTCTTTGTTTAAATATTGGAGTGGAGTACTAGTATTTGATTTAAAAATTGTAGGCCGATTCTACGAACGTACAAATGCACTTAGTTTTTATATATACAACAAATCCAATCCAAACAGTAACATACTTACCGGTCAAAAGTATAAGACATATTATTTTCAAGTAGTCCTCCATTTTAAGTATAAGCGTATACATCAAACACAAATGCGGAAACTATTTAAATGCTTCCTATAACAAATACTTGTTTTCAATTACCGAAAAGGAAGTTAACTAATATGAACTGGCTTACTTACTGAGTAGCAAACATTTAAGCAATCTTCAGTAATGTATCAACAAGAGTTAACTGCCAGAGGTCTTATCAATGTAAGTGAGTCGATTGCATGAACAAATTACGAACATCGCATAAGAATAAAACTCGGACAACATCAAACCTAAAAGATGTCGATGAAAAAAGATGTCAGTCGTGTCAGACGCAACACCGTGTCAATCTGCGACAGTTTCAATGAAAATCTTAGTCGATTTTTAGGCAAATTGAAATTATCTTAGTGTCATAGTGTCATTATTGTTCTACATATTTGAGTGGACTGAACATTAGCCAGTTCTAAAAATGAGCACAAAGATGAGGAAATACTTTTTTTATTAACGCTTTGCCATTTGAGATTTGTATACAGGTTTAAGATTACTAATGTAAATACTATGATACATTATTGAAAAGGGCCCCTCTTATTTTATGTAAAACCCGTATGCAAGTGTTTTAAATCCACGCACGTAGAATATCGTCACTTCTTTACGCCTCATTGTGGAAGATAATGGACCATTATAATTGGATTGTCGAAATGTTGTGAGGCAGGCTACTTCTATGTTCATTTATAATCTGTTTCCATGTATATTTGTAAAGGGACTGCGGCCAGTTCAAAAAAAGGAGACCAACCATTTCGAAGTTAACTTAAGGGCCTCCCACATTGTAAAAGTGGCTGGAAAAGCCTTAATATACAAAAAAACTGTTTACAAGTTAATGTTTTATAAGTTTTGAGGAAAATTCATTTCGAAAGTCAAACATACATTGTTTGAGACATGGTTTGTTGTAATAAGGAGTTGAACATATTTTACGAAATAATATTTTATCAGATTTTGAATAAAAATCCATTTGCATGTTTTTCGGTTTTGGTGTCAAAATGCCCCAGAACACTCTATCAACGATGACTTGTGGGTTCTTGATGATATCCTTTTTAATTAAGAAAGATAGTCAATGAAATAATGAAAAATAGTTGATTAGGTTTATTTCTTGGTTTAGAAAAACGCAGATATTATTCTTAAAATAGCTGCAATCACCACAAAAAGTCACTAGGCATTGCAAATTGGTAAGCATTGACTATTTTGACAGAAAAACATACTCATACTGTATAAAGACATTTTCGAAGAAATGCAATTGCTTTTTGATTGAGAATCTGATAAAATCTTAGTTCGTAAAACTTGCTTAACTCCTGATAAAACATACACATGTTGCAACGGATGAATGTATTATGCTTGCTAAATATTGAACCTCACATCTAAACCAAAACTGTTTTTTAATAGTTTTTGTTTGGTCATTCAAACGACTTTTGCACTGTGGAAGGCCTTTAAATTGATATTAAGTTTACTTCGGTCGTTTTGTTTTGACATCCTCTTTAAAGCGTCTATAGTATTTCGTTTCAGCAAGTTTATCTTGCATGTAATGGGATATTTGCTTTTAACTAAATGTATTAGGTGGCTTTGTTCACAAACTAGGCTGAAAAGTTATTCAGTTTGCTGCATAAAGTATTTGTTATTGGTGAAGCGTGATTCGTGTTAAATACGGCGGCGCTATTCCCCCCTTTGATCGTCGCGTTAAAAAGTATTCTACATTTTCTTAAACAGTTTATAAATAGCTGCATGGATCCTTAAAGATATGGTGATGTCAAATAATTGCAAAATTCTTTTTGTTTTGTAAGTTTTAGGTTGCGGTATATTTGAAATGGGTAAGAAAGGCCAAACATTGAGTAGAGAGACACAAAATATGTTGTAACATGTATGTTTAACACGGCATTAATAATGTCAGACATTTCGAAGACTTGACGGAAGCCATATACATACTTAAATAAAAATAAAGGATCAATAGAAAATTAACCCCAACGGACAATCACAAACTGTAACTGAAAGTAACTAAAAAAACTCCAAGGTTATGCTTTTGGTCTGCTTTTGTCACATTGTGGAAAAAAAACGGGAATACAAATGCACACATGTATAAAAGGATCTTCGAAGAAAATGTGTGGTCTGTTATTGCCTGTTATTGCCTGACATTTCCCAAACAACAATTACATTATTTCAGGTTGACAAGTGCATTGTGCTTTAGGCTCAATGTATACAAGACCAGGAACAATGATAAATCAATAGCTTGGCCTGCATAGTCACCGGATCTAAACATTATTAAAAAAATGTCTATATGTTTATAAAAAAGAAATAGTTCTTGTAAATTTATATAATCAACAATGAACAAGAATTTTTTTGGTGACATTCTGCGGGTTTAGACTGAAAGCATGCCCGCCTTTGCTCAGAGTCGTACATATCAATTTCTCAAAGGTTAATGCAAAAATGAAGGAAATACAATTAAGTTTTACATTTAACACCATATTGTAGATGTTTTTATAAAAGCTCGCAAAGAAAATTATAATGATAACAAAAATAACCAGTGAAGAAAGGTCAATTGCTCTGCGTTCTTTCAATAATTTGTTTGGTTTTTGAAAAAAATATATTTCGGATGTACAATTTTTTAGGTATTCGAATATAATGGCGAACGTCCAGCGAAGCTGCGTATTTTGTCCTTTTGCGTACATTGCCTGTTGTCCTAAGTCATCAATTGACATTTCCTCTTTACGTTCTGTAATTTGTTCCAATGTTTGACGAAACGCTATACACTCCTATACAATCCTATACTGTGGCATTTCCGAAATGAAATTGGCGGGTTTCAGAATAACTTTACACGCTTTACACATGAAATCGCATTCGTCACATTTCAATATTAATGCGCAAGTTTACCAAACACGTGCGTTTTTAAATCTGAATCGCATTGTTCAAATGTTGGTTATTTACAACACTCGTATTCTATTATATTTGTTTCTTAGTGAACAGTAAGGTTTATAACAAATGGAAGAAAAAGCCTTTTCATTAATAACACTATATGTTCACGTCGAAAATCGACAACATCATTTGCACAATTTTTAACAACATGAAATGGAGAAATTATATTAAAGATTCCCTGAAAACAAGGAGCTCTATCGGACCATATTTTCACAGATCACATTCACACCTTGTGATCTTTCACGCGGTACAGTTAAAAGTCGTGAATTCCATGTGATAAGTGTAAAGTTCTTACCCGAACCCCCTTTATGGACAAACACATTTAATGATGAGTGATCTGTGAAACATATGGCCCTGCAAAGGTATAATCTGAAACGCTTGAGTTTATTTTCTGAGTAGGAGCCATTATTTGTTTTTATTTTGGAAAATCTTCTCGTCCTGATCTCAGTTTGACTAGTCTCTGTACTTTATATTGTTTAATTTATTTAACTCGACTGCAACCAACACAGCTTCGTTTTCGTACTTTTGGTTTAAGCTACATTTAAATAATAAGACGTTGGTATAGTACTGTCGTTTCATGCAACTGTAAGTTTATGGTGTCTTTACGGCATTCACTATTATATGGGCACTGTTGCATCAATTATGTAAGTTTCATCCATTTTTTGTTTCTTTCTCACACATTTTTCTCTCGTAACATACACGGTTTAAGCGTCTTGGATTGTGTCAAGTCTCCTGCTTTTGTATCAAATCTTCGTACGCATTGCCGTGAGACGTCTTGTTAGTTTCCAAAGTTTCATAATGGGCGGCTAAGTCACTGCCTTGATCAATACTCTCTTGTATGTCAAGGTATTCCTGAATGTTATCCATTTCATATTTTGCTGCTAATTCTGATGAATGTCTGAAAAATTGAATAGAAAACATTTTGAAACATGCCCTGCATAAATTGCCTAAACAAGGATAAAATGTACTTTCAGTATTTATCATGTATGCGAAATATAACTGATTAATATTGTTCGGACTTACCTGTCCGTTTCTTTGCTTTGAGAACCAGTTGCTGCAATAAAAAACCCATGACATTCAGCTGATTGCATGGACAATGAAGTGTAAAGGTAATAAAATACTGATTAAAATAAAAGTCATATCACCTTGCGCTAGGTTCTTTGATATTCTTGTAGACCTCATACAATTCACAAGTAAAACTACTAAAAGGCAAAGTGCGGCCCCACCAACAACACTACCAACAATAGCCCCGACTAAATACGTCTGTTCTGTAACAAATACACACATACATTGCATATTTGCCGATTTGTTTTAGCTTAGGAAGTATTTCTTTAAACCAAAACAATTACTGAAAACAACCAATTACCCCTTAACTCACAATTGCTAGAAATAATATCCGGTGATATGGCAACGGCAACTTCTATATTACCAAGAGATTATTATATGGGTCCATATACATTTATTTAATTCATATTGTAAATGCTTTAGCTGATAGGATTGTTTTCGTATGTACGGCTAATTTGAATGATGCGAAACAAACATATTCTCCCCTAAGATGAATGAATGAGGTCTTGATTGCTAATTTAGATATCATTATGAAGTGGAAACTACGGTGAAAAGAACAGCAGTCAATCACATGCTATGGTTTGGTTTCATACCGGTTGGCAGGTCTTTTGTCAGCTCTACTGTCAACAGTGTCTCTTTAAAGTCGTTCTTTATCATCATCACGTAACGAGATGATTTCGCATTTCCGTTGACTTCCAACGATACATTTGCTATTGTACCTTGTGTCGAAATGTAATGTTCAAACACAGGCAGAAGTATCTCAGCTTGATACAAACCTATTACTTCAAACTCATCCTTAGTTCTTATGCCATTTTCTAGTGGATATACATGTATCCTCACGGGACCAGAATTGGAGTAGATATGTACTTCAATCAAGATCTCTCTATCGCTTTCGGCCACTTTAATATTATGAATGCTTCCACTGGGTAGATTGGGTTTGACAAGCACTGGCGCATCTAAAGAATAAAAATGCTACGGTTTATATTACTGGAATGACACTTTGTTTAGGAAAGATTATGCATTTTAATAAGAAAAACGGTTTATGTACGACGTAGGCGTAATGTTTGATATCATTTTATTATACAATGTATGTTGTTTACACAGTTAAAGGAAGAACCAACGTCAGTGACCATATACTGACCAGCGCTAAAATATGCATTTACCTTTTATCAAAATTTCCACAGAGGCATTTTTCTTGATATTCTGTGTGACGTAATCTACAATGCCATTGCTCACTGAGCAGTACCAAATCCCAGAATATTGGTATGATACACTATCAAGCTTAAATGAATCTCCATTTGGGGGATGAATGGCTACAACACCATACCCAGGCCAGTGCTGAACCCAGTCATAGTATATATATTTGTTGGGCACGCCTTTGGCAGAACATCGAAGGAAAATACCTGACTCCGTCGAAGTAGTGTTTACTGTTTTAATTAACACATCTGGTGAGTCTGAAACGAACTATAAGACAGTAAACGGAAAGAGCGAAACAATATCCCATAAAAAATGTGATTTAGTAAACATCCCAAGCTACCAAATAGTAATCGAGATATCTCCAAATAACTTGGCATATAATATGTGAAATACTAAATGTAAACACAGCAAACCAAACCTACTTATGTTTTACCGTTATTTGAAAGACAAACACTTCATTTCTGTACGTACATTGAACCACAAAGCTAATTGTAGAACTACTTTCTTTTAGATACTCAGGTCTTATATTTCTCGAAACACAAGTATAATTTCCAGAATGATATCGTGCAATCGTCCCTAAAGAAATAATTCCGGACATTGCCGTAGTGGTATTATCTGTGTCGTTTTTCCAAAATTGTGTGCATCCAGGCCAGCAAACAGACGTGCATATGATTTGATCCATTTCTTCTCCTTCAGTGACGACATACGGTGTATTTTCGCTTATGACTGAGGCATTTGGACCATCTGCAATAAAACGACTAAATTCTGGATATAAGCTTACTAGATATTAGTCACAACTGTGAACATTGCAACCATCGAAACTGTCGAAGATTACTTCAAACTTCGTGTTTATCTTTGCGTTTAGCAGTACGTATAACGCCGACCAGAGGCAATATGCGGAAGTCAGTAAAAAGACTCTCAAGGGTTTGAAGGGACTTGCTCATGTTTTATAAAATACACTTTCCTATGTATAAAGAAATGTGGCCACTTATTAGGAGTGTTTAAATCTAAGATACCAACAGCTGGAACCCTTCAGCAAATGTTGATATTTGCTCAAATATCGTCTTTGAAGACCACAATTTTTATTAGTGTTTATAACGGCTATGATAGATTCGTTGTTGCGTAATGGGTTGATTGACATTGTCACGTGATGTTATTAATGTTTTGTTAAATGGTCAAAATATCCATTTCTGCTGTTTAAGTCCCGGTGGCTTAGTGATTAAGGCGTCTATTTTTTTTAATGTGTTACTGACTTTACCGGCGTGGGTTCGTACTGTTCTAAAACCAACATATATATTATACTATAATTGTATTTCTTCTGCAATTTCAATATCATAGAGTAAAAAAAATGATTAAATAAGTGTTTTCATATGCATTTCCGTAAAAACAAATTTTTGGTCCATAAACATGAGCGATTCCCTTTAACAGTAATACACATACATATAACATTAAAGGTCGACGTCTAATTATATGCATGCATCTTTGCGTGTATTATTATGTAGAAATCCGACCTGATATAATATACAAGTGTACAAAAAATATTTATTAATTACTTTGTATTACCGGTACTTACATATAACATTAAATTGTGCGGCATTACTTTTGTTGGATGTAAATCCCTGTGCGATATTCTCCACGGCAGAACATTTTATTTCCAATAGCGCATCAGCTCCAGAAATCCCTTGAATTGTTAGGTATTCCCCTCGTTGTGAATGAGAAAGTCTTGAACTGTTTGAGTAAATATTGTTATTTATTATCCAAGTGTAGTTTAAAAGAAGGTTATGGCTTACAGGAAGTGTCGTCGAATTACTCGCACACATGAATGTAAGGGTATTGCCCTCAATGTAAGCGTCTTTGGTGGGCGATATGCTGATTGTTGGTGTTTCTGGAACGCCTTAAATAAAATTATTCACTTTAGTTCTTAAGATAAGTTGTTTATATAAATAGGCTAGGAAAATTGTACTTAAATTGATGTATGTTTTAATAATAGAGTATCTTTACATTACTAACCACGGCAAAGAATACATACATTTAATGTTGCTGATAGATGAAATAGATGAACACTGGATTACCGGCACGAATTCTTTATTGATACAACTATATTAAAAAAATAAAGACATGAGTAGGTCTGCATTATAATATGGCACAGCACCAAATTTAAGAATAATACGTGTCGGCTGACATACCGAGTAAAAATACAGTTATTGTTTTTAAAACACTCCCTGCGCTTTCGAACTGGTACTCCCCTTCCTGACCATGCCAAAAAGTATCCAATATGATATGAAATGATCCATTTGAAATGTTTCCACTTGACGACAGGCTACAATTTAAGTACTGGTCATTATAGCAATTGCCATCTAGACATATGGCTTGAAAGATGTTTCCACTTGGAGACACAAGGACAACTGAACCATCATTCGTATAGTTGTGATTGTAAATCAGTATTGGTTGTTTGCCAGGTCGCGAAAATATTCGTCCTATGGAATATAAATGTCACAACATATTTGATAACAGATGGCATTTATTGTCCAGTACCGATAAAATAACCTATTTAAAGCATCGTCGGAGGGAAACATCTCCAAACAGTTTTTTTAAAAAAGGTAAATGATTCACGTCAAAAGCTTGAAAGCATCACTTGTTTTGTATTATTTTTATATTTATGTATATTGAAGTTTTAATTTCAATATGCGTACCTTCAACTGTTACTGTTATTGACATGGTTCCTATAGATGCGGCAGAGCAAGAGTAGTTTCCCTCGTCCTCTTGAAGAACCGAAGTGAAGTTTAAGTCTCGTTTATTTTCCGCCCATTTCATCCTTAGCAGTTTGTTATCGATTAGAGCAGGATTAAAGTGCTGACTGGCCTCATAATTGTACAATGTTGAACGTCCACTTATGTGTGGGGGACCGTTCCAGCTAGGATAGGCGTCACTCGCAATAGTGCAAACCAAAACTGCAGGATCACCCTCATATACAATGTTGCAAATGACCTTTGCTGAAAGATAAGGTTACACAATTTCAACCGTTGTTCTTGTAAATATAATTATCATAATTATGAGCGATATAACATATCCAGTTAATTTAATTTTCTTACCTGTAAGAAGTATAAAACATATAGATTTCAAGTAAACCTCCATTTTGAACATAAGCGTATTTATTTAAATCAAATACGGAAATTATTTAAATGCTTTCTATTACAAATACTTGTGTTCAATTACTGAAAAGGAAGTAAACTGTAATGATTTACAAAAACTATTTCAGAGGCTGAAACACTTAAAGCTGCACTCTCACAGATATACCATTTTTACAACTTTTTTTTATTTTTCATCTTGGAAAGAACAAATATTTGCGTAACTATCTGCAAACCACTGATATAAGATTGCTGACAAAAAAATCAAATCGTAGATTTTCATATTTCCGTTCGAAAATTAATGTTTAATGGCTTAAACCGTTACTCACGGTTTAAGAAAAATGCACAAAACATCAATTTTTCAACTTAAATATAAACATCTGCGATCTAATTTACTTGTCAGCAGTCTTATGTAACTAGTTTCCGTTGATTTTAATTTTTGGCTCGTTCCATGACAAAAAAGTTGTCAAAACGTTTAGTCTTTAAAAAGTGCAGCTTTAAGAAATGTACTTCAATATACACTGAACAACACTTCTAAACGCCCACAAGGTGTTTGATTTAAATATAAAATTGAAATAACAAAAATCTCAAACTTGTTTAATACACACTTTTTACGCTTTCTATTGCAAACACTTTTATAAAATTTCCATTCATTAGAATACTTCATTCATTTGAAATAACAATTTTATAGTTAATCACCTATAAAATAAAAAGTCTCAAAGTACTCTCCAGAATAAATGTTAAAAATGCACTCTTACTCCCAAATAAGATTTACCACAATTAATACAATTATTTTAATATGCTTGTACCAAAAAGGATAAATAAATGGTTTTATGAAGGATACCGTGTTTAACTTGAAAGAAAGGTGCAGAAACACTGTATTTCTACCTTATAAGACGATAATATATCGTAGTAACTCTTTTCGCACTCACCAATCATTTCATATTTTTGAGCATTCAGCTATTAAATACACAATTACAATCTTGTTATCACTCAAATTTATTTTTGTTATAATGTTTATGCATTGACTTTAGATAAGAGTGTCACTTTAATTTAGTAGCTTGTTTGTCCACCATTTGCAGCAATTACTGCATGGCACCTTGACCCCATTGAAACCACATATCTGTGCATGTAGTTATGTGGGATAATCGCCCATATCCGACGAATATCCAGCCTGAGTTCGCCGGTATTGTGTTGTTGGCGCAAAGCCCTAACTTTCCTCTTTAGCAAGTCCCACATATTTTCTATCGGATGAAGATCTGGCTTTTTGCGGAAAAATATAGACTATAAATGTTTTTTGTTGCCGGCATATTCTGTGTTCCCCGAGCAACTTGACAAGGCGCATTGTCTTGCAACAACATCATGCCTCGATAAGTTTGAATGTACGCTATCAATACAGGTTGAATAATGTCGTTCTGATACCTCACTGTGTTTATATTACCATGGATTGGGACAATTGGTGTCTTTAAGTGCATGGAATTTCTGCCCAGACCATTCCATGTTTCGCTCTTCTCTCAGTCAGTAAATGCAGACGCGCCCGTGTGCCCCAAGGAGCTTCAATCTGGTTTCATCCGCATAAATGACATTAGCCCAGTAAGCGCTAGTAAACCGTTGAGTCCACAGTTAACTGGTATTTGGACTGCATATTTGGCCAGTCAAGCTATCTGATTCGAGCGATTCAGTCGCTAGGGTGATCTCTTGGACTGGGAATTATAAAAAATGTGTTCTTGGAAACCAGGCATATGTTTTACTTCATGACTGGTACCCGTCCGCGCGTAGAGCTGAAACGTGCATGCCGGGTCCGACCGGTGTGTATACTCAAAGGTACTGTCGAAGATCGATGAGTCGGTAAATAAACAGTATTCTTGGCAGAGTTATTAAAGAAAATTGCGAAAACGCTACTAGTTTGCACGTGTTGAGCTATTGTACTTTGGAAATAACTCCTTCTATACAGGCTTGCGACGTATACAGTTGTTTTATTTCAAACAAATATTGTAGATCTTAGCTCGTTTCCGTACATGTGTCTCAATCCGAAATCTGCTAACATTTGTAACCTGTGAATGATAAAGATTGTATAAAATATTCAAAAAAAATAATATGTAAAAATATACGACCAAAAGTGGATTATTTGTTTATTATGTGTATCATAGAGTACAAGAAAACATTCGTTTTATAATTCTCAGTCCAAGAGATCAGCCTAGGGACCGAATAGCTCGACTTGCCAAAAATGCAGTACAAATACCACCAGGTAACTGTGGTAGATTCCGCCTGTCCGATGCTTACCGTGCTGCTCTGTGCCTCGCAGTAAGGATAGGAACCTTCCGTGGTCGCCGGGCGCGAATACCGACGGCCAGGAGCCGGTTACGGACGGTAGGGAGCTAATTTACCGGTTGTACGTGCCAACGTCCTCCTTGCCGTTGACGTAGCCGGGATGAAACGGTAACGTAGATGCGATAGAACCTGATATCTATCTTAGTGGCGAGTTGTTTCTCAGCGTTTAGGCCATCGGCGCATGTTAGCAACACTGTTTTTCTCCCACAACTGTCGGATACTCGAGTGACGCCGTACAACCTGAATTATAATGATTATATGCGCCATTAGTTAAAACTGTACACTTTTAATATTATTCCCGCATTATATCGGAATGCATTTATTAATTTACCTTATTGGTCATACCTGCCGAATCGGGTTCCTACATCAATTATGCCGACGGCCCTTGTCCGCTCTTCAATGGTCATTCTAGCCATTTGTTTCTGTTTAACGTGTTTTAACGTGTTGAATTTCAACATATATTGCGTTAAAATTAAATTATCGTTTAATTCATTCACTTCGAAATTTTCGTGTCAAAAAATCGGAAATCGCAGCTATCATATCGCATGGTCAACCTCGACTGTTGAGTGTTGTTTGCTATATAAAAATATGATAGAGTATTCAATATGACGCTGTAGGTTCAAATTTCAAGACGATACATTAAACAATTTTATAAAATGGACGTTTAGAAATTGTGTTTAGTGTATGTGCATTTTTAAAATAGATTACCGACATTGGCCTTATCAATGTAAGAGAGTCGATTGCATAAAAATAACGAAAATCATAAAAGTATATCACTTCATCAAGCTGAAGGTTAAAATAAATAAAAATGGAAAGCGTGGTAAACCCAATAATGTGTCAATCAGTATTTCTTATTATATGCAAAAATCGCACGTAGATAACGTCACTTTGTTAACGCCTCAATGTGATAATGGGTCATTCTGATGGGAATACGGCAATGTTTTGATTTACACGTCTTATTCATTTAAGCCTTTTTCCAAGGTACTTCGGCCAGCTAAACAGAAAGAGACACAAAATGAATCCCAAGCATTTAGTAGTAAAATTAACTAACCAAATAAAAGGCGGTATTAGGCTTACTTCGGTAGTTTTATCTGAAACCACCCGTAAAGAGTCTATAGTGTTTTATTTCAGTAATTTGAGTTTGCATGTAAGGGATTATGTTTAATGTGGATTTATTCACAAACTAGTCCTAAAAGTTATGCAGTAGAGTGATAAAATAACTCGTTGTCACTGAGGCATGATTTCGAGCTAATTACGACAGTGCGTCTTCCCCTTTTAATGTCACGTAAGTAGTTAACATATTCCTAATAGTATATATACATTGGAAGATTCCTTAAAATATGTTGAGTCATATACTCGGGATAGCAACGTTTTTGTATGTTTTGGTTTGCAGTATATTTGAATTGAGTTGTGAGACAAAACTTTGTTGCCATATGTGTGTTTAACAATGAAATTACAATGTCAGAATCTTAAGGGGACTCTTAACATACCTCGTAGTACAATTGTATCTGTTTTAAAGATAAAATGAATCGATAGTCAATGTACATCAAACGAGAAGACCACAAAGTAAAAGTAGCTAAACATACTACAAGTTTTGATTTTGGGCTAGAGTTTTGGCATTGTGGATAAATAACCGGAAATACTAATGTACAGCAATATGAAGAGATATTTGAAGAAAATTCAAGTGGTATGTTATTGCCTGACATTTAATACTATTTTAGCATGACAACATCCAAGTACATCGTGAAGGTAGGCTCAATGAAAAATAGTTTATCGAAATCTTGGCCCGCACAGTCACCGGATCTTAATATTATTATAATAACGTCTAGATGTTCATAAAAAGAAAACATTCCTGTAGAGTTTCTTTTGAGTGATACACTTTTGTTGGATGAATTCTGTGGGTTTAGACTGAAATCACACCCGCCTTCGTTCACAGTCTGTACATATCCTTTCTTCGAGTGTTAATGCAAATATTAATGCAAGTAAAAATACCTTTAACACAGGTTTCAGGGATTGGTTTTGTTTGGAAACAGCCAACAAACGTTATGGTCGTAGGCATAGATATTAAGTAACATATATATTCGCAAGTGACATGTTTATTTATTAAGTTGCTCAGCCGTTTTTATGTTAAGGCGAACCGTCGTTCATGTAATTAAACTTTTTTTTTTTGTTTCCGCACCGCAGTGCATGGACTGCAAGAGGAGACCGATTCGCAAACGTTGGCCGCTAACACATGTAGTTAGCCTAAACTTAACTCACGGCAGGTTATACATGTACTGTCTAACTCGCAGTGTACAGAAATGCTAAATGCTGTTTGTGACTTCCTTTAAACCAACTATTTTCAGATTGGCACACACATCAATATTTTGCCCCGGGGGGGGGGCGGCGGGCATACACGGGACTTTAGACAGAAGACAATTTCCGACAGGCGGGAATTTGACACGCCGAATAATTCCGGGTCCCGGGTTTTAGACATAAGACGGATTTTACATCTCGGTACCCGGAGTTGTATAGACAACCGTATTTCGTATCCCGGTACCCGGAGTTTAGACAACTGTACTGTCGCACTAAAAAAATGGCGGACAAACTTTCACACGTTTCATCCTTCTCAGTTAAAGAGATGTGTGAATGGGTGGATAGCATCTCAAAAGATCTCACAACCATATTTAAAGGTACAGTATTAAATATAAACAGGAAATGTTCATCATTACTATAATTTATTTTGGCATATCGTATTAAAGTTCCATTCTATTGCCATGTGTTTTTGCGCGCGCTGTCCTTTACGATTTTGACATAAAGTCCGTTTTGATCAATTTCTTCTTTTGTCACTATGTTTTCAAATGCCCTCTGCTGCAGTCTCGTCAAAAAAGCGTCTATATGAGGGAGAGGGTTTTTAAAAAAATGACCGTTTGTCATATTATAACATGAAATTTTAATGTTATAATATGACAAACGGTCATTTTTTCATTGAAAATAATTAACATGATTATCATTATAGACCCACTCATTGACCTCATTCATATTTGGATTACCTGCCCTTGTAATTGGCTATATCATAGAATATTATTGCAATTTTCGATGTTTAATACACTTTTTTGTGCAGTGTTTTCGATATTCCGCCCTAAATATACGTCTGTAGCAGGGTATTAATCTTAATAGCCCCGTAATTATAATATTTATGCATTTATGCCCATAAGAAGAATAAATCGCTTCTTTGGATATCTTTTTTCAGATTTTTTGTTATGCTGCAACAACTATATATTAACAAAAAGGTAATTAAATGTGAACTCACAAATGGTATAATACTAGCAAAATATTTCAGTACTGTATGCTATGGTGATGGTGTGATAAAAGTAGTGCAAAGTATTCTGTGTTTCGAGCAACCTGACCTTATATACTTTCTTATTAATGAAAATGTCCAGGACTCCTAAAGCTTTTACAAATATATAGGGGGAGGCACTGAATAATACAATTGAACGTGTATATACATCCATCTGTTTATTTTATGGACTGCAAATTAGTCATGCATTGTGAAAATTTTCAAATAATGTGGCACAACTCATTTATGTTTCCAAAATGAAGACACCACCCAGATCCCTACCTAAAAGGTTTGACAAGGTCACCCTGAGACGTTAACTGTCGTCTCCTTTGTACTTTGTCACACACACACTAAGAGGTTACAGGTCAAAAATAAAAAATATGCATGTTTTTGGTGACAAAAGGGTGATGAGATCTCATTAAAAGGGCCTCATCACATCAGATAGAATTGACAGAAATAAAAAATCATGATACTTTTACCTGTCCAACTCAATGAGTCTCAAGAGAAAATGAATTGAAACCATCTACACAAAATTTTGTAAACTAGCCACAATTACCTGTGTGCGGATTTGTTTGGTTGCAGACTGCTGAAACACATGTTTTGCCTTATTTTTTTATATATATGTACATTAATCCTATCCTTGCTTAGCTAGATACTAATTACATTCTGATATATGAATGGTATATATTGTAGCATGCTTTTAAAAACTATCTCTGTCTGCTAACTTGTCTTGTCATACTGAATGCTCTGCAGAAGCGCCAGCGGCCAGCAACTTTTCTGGGTATTTACAAAATGTAGCAATTTTTGCCCCAAAAATTGGCTACGTAAATTGCTTCAAAGTTGTGGACTGTCCATTTGAGGGAGTCAACGTGACACAATCATACACTTTTATGACTAAAACTTCCTAGCAAACACAAGACGTTGATACAACATCGGATCTAGGTAGGATCTAGGGTGTGACGTTGGCAACTTAACTTCAATGTCAAAACGGCTTCACATTTAATATGATGATCATCCTGTCATACCGACGTTGTTTTTTAGGCTTAGTTCGTCACGACACAAATACAACGTCGCGTTCATAATGTCAGAAATACGACGTCCAATCAACGTATGTTTCTGACTTGTAGACATCTGGTACTGTTCAATATCATTAGTATTCTAAATTAATATTTCTTAAATCGATTTTGAAGCCAATTTCTGTAATTCAAACACGAACATAGAGCCGATTTATGCCGTGAAAAGTGGAGATAAGTTTAAACATTAATGTACGGTTTCCGATTGGAATTGTTCATACTTTTTTGCATACAAATGCTGTTACAATTTTTAAACATAATCCAATGTTAAACAAAAACAACTGAACTTTTTGTCTGAGTGTCAAACAGCTTTGATCCAAATCAGACTTGCTGTCTGATCTGGATCCGAGCTGTTTGAATTATCATTGTAGCCGCAAATAGCAGACTAAGTTAATTCAAATGTACACAGTCTCATTTTCACTCATAACGATTTTTCTACAAACCAGGACTTGTCTCTATCTGTTTTCAACTCTTTAATGCTTGTATGGGACTTTTAACTACTCTATTTATAATGTTTAATTATTATTATTCACATGGCATGGCTTACATGTAAAAATTTATTTGACCAATGTTACAGAGAACTAACAAAGATTTCATCTGCTCTAGCTGTCAATATACTTGATATTTTGATCATAGGTGGATGTCTTAAGTTTAGGATCCATATTCTGTTTATATATGACACTTTATATGTCCGATGGCTATTAAACACTTCAACTTGGAAAAGCAAGCAATATCTCATTTAATTAGCAATTGTTAACAATTAAAAGCCAGTTTAACAGTTTCTCCTCATTTCTGTTTATAATATTGTCATTATGGTTACAGGTAATTAATGTTGTTTCACATCTTAAAACCGTAAATTTGTTCATGTAAAGAATTGTCATTATTGAGTGTTCTGATTCAGAATGATACCAAAACTGTACATGCAACCTTTTAAATTGCATTTGTGTCTATTCCAGAGAATGACATAGATGGCCAAGGGCTTCTGGCAGTGGTGGAAGATGACACATTATTCAAAGAGTTGGTGCCAAAACTGGTTCTTAGGGCCAAACTGAAACAAGGGCTCTTTTCAGAAAAACGGGTAAGATTCATTTAAGGAATGAAGAGATTTTTTTAACTTTGCATCGAGGTATGAAATCCAAAACCTGATCACATACTATGAAACCCCGAAGCAAAGTTAAAAAAATATCTTCATTCCTTATAATTAAGGGTTAAAAGCAGTGAATAATAAAACAATATGGTATAGATCTACAACGTTATTTTCAAGTCACTTGTTTACCAACAAAATTACGTCAACGTCATCGCGCTTGCATTCTATTATGTTATCAAAATTGGAACTCAAAAACATTGACCAATCACTAAAAAGCAATGGAGATAAAAACAAACAAAACTAAATTATTATGTTTTGTTTTGTTTTTGTTGGGCTTTACATCACTTCGACAGTAGTTCAGTCATTTCGCAACGCCCGGCTAATAACTAGTGGATGAAGACCCCAGAAACCCGTCTAGAGTTGCACGGACAGGCAACCGGGTAAAGCTTCCTCACATAATGATTTTCACCCCGGACGAGGCTCGAACCCACAGCAGTGAGGGACAAAGGTATTTAAGTCGGAGACTAACCCCTCGGCCACGGCAGACCCGGATCATTATGGATCTGCATTGTATTTATCTAAACCTGTTAAGTCCAACCTACGGACACATTTTCTAGTTTCTTTTAATAGAACTAACATTACAGAATATTAACACGGACATTCCAAGATATGTCAGTGTGGGTGTGGGTGGTGGGGGGGAGAGACATTTGTTTTCTATGAAAATAATTTCTAAATTCAATGTGCGGAATTTATTCAATGAATTTTCAGGTTAGAAGTACTTTCATCTTTCAGAAACTTGAAGCGGCACCTGAACCTGAAGTGGAGAAAACCACACCAAAGGAAAAACTGACAAAACCATACAAGAAACTGTGCGTTAAAAACGGCAAATGGGAATTGGAAACCGTTCAGAGTTTGGTAAATAATATTGATTGACCCTAAATAAAATGTTGAAATTTGTAGGTTGATTCTTGTTGAGACTGCTTTCGGTGTGCTGGACATAATAACCACAATGGCGCTGGCCAGGCTTAAAATTTATCATGGAGAAAGGGATTTTAAAATAACTTGGTGTAAATATTTGTTACAAATAGACGATGTGTTGCTTGTGCATTTAATCTATGTGCGCTATATTTAGGTGTTTGTTCCAAATTGATAAATGTGAATTTATTAAATGTTGATTTTGTATGGAAACAGGTTAACATTTGGTTGGAGCACCTCAACAATGTCGCTGCAAACAGAGAAAGGGGCCAGGCAAAGGCTGCAGAGACACGGTCTCTGAAAAAGGTAAAGCATTCACATCATGACAGGTACATCAAGAACAAATGTCTCAACAATAAAGAAGTGGCTTTACATTAACATGTCTAATTTGCTTAAATCGAAAACTTTTAAATTGTAAAGAGAATGTCTGTACAAACTGGAACTGAACTCTAATGGCATTTTTTCACCTCCAAACATAACACCCCATATATCTACCATTAGAATTAAAAACAACCTATTTTGTTTTATTTGTTGTCAAAATATATGTTGAAAAGTTTGGTAAAGTCATGTTATAATTTACTAAATAAAGTTAGTTTTCTTATTAGGTAAGCTTTTGTTATCGCACGGTCTCCGTAGTTGTGGTCGTCACGGTTTTATTTATAGCAATTGCTTCAGATGACTCCTGAACCAATGGTCGAATTTCAAAATATTTTCCTTGGGTGACCCTCTACCAAGTCTCAGATTAAATCTTTTCATCTACGTTGAATAATTAAGGTCCCTAGGTCAAATCTTAAAAAAAACGTTTTATACTCTCTACATGCCACATTTAACATCCAATCCTCATGTATGAAATACGGGCAAAATGTGAGTCTACATGAAATGTAGGCTAAGTTTGAATTTGGGTTGCGTGGGGTTAAAAACTATGTATTCGGTCAAATTTTAGTAAAACCTTGTATACACTTCAAAGGCCACATTTTTCACCCAAACATACTGGTATTTTGTCAGAATGTTTGTTTCCATACAACTACCGGTACTACAAGGAACTACTGATACTGTTGCTCCTCCTCTGTCATGGGAATGTCTAAGTCTTTGTATTGTGATCTCAGGCTAGCGATATAGGGACTATTGGCTCTCTTGTTAAATAAAGCTTTGTTTTTCTAGAAAGAGTTGAGGACAGAGACAACTCCTGGTGGTGCTGCCACATCGACTGCGACTACCCATAGAAGTTCCGCTAGGAGCCCAAACCATAGCCAGGCTCAGAGTGCACCAGACAGTGAGTACCCATGCTACTCAGCTTAATAGTTATATATTTTACATATAATATTAGAATATTTATACTCCCAAAAAGTCAGAATTTTTTATATATTTTTTTTTTTTTTGGGGGGGGGGGGGGTTTATGTAGGAATATGTCCATAACATCTTTTCAGTGCAACTCCTCCTAAACCGCGCAATGACTTTTGTTTAAACTTTACTCAAAAGGAGTACATGATATGTAGATTTTAAGAGTTGTATTGTCTATTCAGCACTATACTTTATGTATGTATAAATATTTTAAGTTTACATAAAACCCTTTATAATACACAGCTGGAATCAAAATATACTTATAAATTACTTTTGTGCAATTGTATACTCAAATCACCATGTACTCCTGCCAAAGCATGGTTATTATCTATCCCAGGTACCACAACCTGCATACTATAAAATCATGCTTAATTGAGTAACTTCTGTTTCAGATATCATGGTAGATGTTTCGAGGTTTGGACGGAGGAGGGTACCAAAAAGATTTGATGAATATATTATGTAAAAACAATAAAAATAAAAATAAAAAATGAAGTTCACAATGTTCTATATATTTTTGATCCTAGTGATTGGTCTATTTTTAGATCACCTAGAGCCAAAGGCTCAAGGTGAGCTATTCTGATCACTGCCCACTTTCATCCAAGTTTTCACAGGAATGTTCCTTTGGTGGACCTCTTTCAAAAATGTACTGGCCTGGTACGGCTTTCACAAAGCATCTCGAGTCGATATCTTGCTAAAACTAAAATTTCAACATTGGATATCTCATTCAATTGTATTGCCACTGCACTAAATTTGTGTCTGCTTGTGAAACTCCCATGTTTCACAGGCAGACAAAATTATTAGCAATAATATTGAGGTCATTATTTGATATTGAAATTTTGAGTTTGAGCACGATCTCGACTCAAGTCGCTTTGTGGAAGACAGGCCTGGTACTGGTTTGTTTTAAATACCAGGGATCATGAAAAAGTAATCTGTTGCCGTGATATAACTGAAATAATGTTGAAAATGGCGTAACACTCACCCCACACTCCTCAAAAAAACACAACAATATTAAAAACAAACACAACAAAACAAACATTTTCTTCAAGCTCTTTCATTTAATATCAAATACAGTGGTGTTTTTTGCTCCTGAACAGAGAAATAAGAAAATGAATGCAAACTATTTGTAACATTTAAAACATTTAAAACAAAAAAAAAGCCTACAGAAAAGGGTTAACCAGCTAACAACAAAAAGTTAGTGCATTTTTATACACCAAACTGTTAGTGCATTTTATACATTTATTCTTGCTTGAGGGAACCATGTTACTGATTTTTTTAAAAAGAGGTTTAGTTTCATTATTACTCCAAATGTGGTATTTATATCCCCTGTGATTTCCAAATATATGTTATAAAATTCATTTAAAGGCAAATTGCAAAAGTATCAAGGTATGAAATGCGACAAACAAATATGTGTTGGGGTTGCCCCTTTCTGTAGGACAATTTTTTTTTTTTAAACGGCGCATTCAATGTGTACTTTATCTCTTCACATCCAAATAATTTTATTGACTTTGTCATTGCATGACAGAGATAATAATTGAAGAGACCTTTCTAAAAATGTATACTTTTATATACTTTCTGACATTCTTTTTTAAGTTCCAAAATATAGCAAAGGGTAGTCATCCCTTTGAATATAAAAACAGTAATGCTGAAGTCATTTATTTTATAAAGTTTTGTTTTATTAAACCTAGGAAGTAGGTAGGGAAACGTTTTGATGTGCTTTCCATCAGAATAGATAAAATGGTGCAACTTTTTTCTCCATATATTTAAAAAGCATTGGTTGGAATGAATAAAACAACTGTCATCTGGATGACATTTCTGGCTGGCTGACTTCTAGCTCTTTCATGTCGGGTGAAAAAAATGCTTATCTGGCAATATTGGCACTAGGTTTGCCTTCATCCATCTATCCCCGGGACATTAGATACACAAAGCATCTCCCACTATGGGGATTTAGACAAAAGTATTGGCTCCAGGGTGGGGAATTAGACACCCAAAAGGAAAACTTGTCTAATTCCCCTGGGTCTGCCCGCCGCCCCCCCCCCCCTGGGGCAAAATATTGATAGGTGCATTAGCGCCTAGTGTTTGCTTATATAAATATTTACCGAAATTATAGAAAATAATTATTCAGTACCAAAGTGAATACTTCAATAACATCTGTGCATGTCCAATATACATTTATCTGAACGATCATTAATAAAACAAGTTCTTTATCATTACCTGCTATAAAAGTAGTTTTCTCTTTAGCAAACGCTTGTTCGACAAGAATGTATAAAGCGTTGAAAAATCATAAGTTAAAAGCACTGAGACCTTATACCGTCTAGTTTTAGTAGCACTAAGTTCACTGTGGAGGAGCGACCACGGGAACTTGCTCACTAGTTGAGCATCTGTCTTCGGTATTCGCGACGGAAGGAAGCGTTGCGGCGGTAAGTTGAAGCCCAATATTTGCTCTTCTACCTCGTATTTCACCTTGTTATGTTGATTTTGTATACTGACGATAATTTCCCCAGGTCAGAAAATTTAGAAAATGCTATAACACTGTAGAGATTTGTAAAAATGACCAAAAAACTATGCATTGCACTCAAAAATATTCGCCGTTTGTTACAAAAGGCCCCCGTATCGTCTTTACAGAGTCATAAATCAAAAAAGTGAAGCGACCAATTTATTTGTCCAGTTGTATAATATCCAAGTTTCAAAGTTTGAGTAAACTCGATGAAATATTCGCAAAGATACGGCCTCCAGAATATGTTGGTGACTATACTGAGACTTGTTGTTTTCTTGCTCGTTGGTAACTCGAGACTTGATATTAACTGTACCGAGACTTGATCCCCAAAATATTGAGTAATGACTGTATGATGTTAAAAAATAGACGCTTTTCGATTTAATTTTTGTAAAATAAGATATATTACGCAAATGTAACTTTTAAACTTGGTTGTCATTCCTGCCATTTCGGTTGCTAACCGCCTAAAAGTGAGTGCAAATAAAAATAATGTGAGCACAATATCGGTATCATTTCTTCATGCATTAATTGATGTTTTCCTTACAAACTACAGTTGGTTAAGGGGACAGGGGGTAACCAATCCCCACTTCCCTCCCCCTGGTCCCCACTCCATCCCCTATGCTTCCCCTCCCCCTTGTTCCCCCAACTCCCTCCCACTTGCTATCCGCTCCCAACCCCCGCTCGCCGCTGCCTCCCGCCCCTTATATCGTACCCCGTCCCCTGTCCACCCCCACACAGTTACCTGTTAGTCGTTGGCGCTGTACGTCTGTATGCCTCACTGTTGAGTCCAGAGAACCCAGATGACCATTTGTCTTTCATCTCGGACTCGAACTGTTGGAGCAAAATGATGCACTGAGGTAGCCTAACGTAGCATAAAACATAAGCTACTTCCGTTTTCAAATGTGGAAAAACCTTGGATTATATGCACAGCGGTATGTTGTGTATGTGGATTTAATGATGATATTTTGAGGCTGAATGATTTGGATAGAAGCTACCAACTGACGAAAGCCTTTTTCCCACAAAAATCGTGTATTTTGAATGGAGACATGCGATTTCAAGAATTGATTTAAGTTGTTTTTTTACAGAGAATGGACATTCCCGATGACAGTTTTGAGGTTCGGGCGGAGGAGGTGACCGACATTTTTTGGGCGACAACATTAAATCTTTGACAGAGCAATAATACATTTAAATGCAGCGTTTGCAGTTACACAACAGACCGCATATTTAACATGGAAAGGCATGAACAGCGCCATAAAAAGAAGCCAGTGGACACTAGTACTCCAAATAAGAAAGAGGAGCCAGTGTGCACTAGTACACCAAAAAAGACTCCAAATAAAGAGACATTACCGAAATCAGATCGCTTAAGTCATTCAGCCGAAATTATCTTTGAACAATGTGAAAAACCGTTCCGTTCCAGATTTGGTTTGAGCTTACATATGAAAGGCAAACATAATTATTAATTATGAAGTATAACTGCAGTGTGTGCAACAAAGGTTACAACCAACAGAAGGCGTATAAATTCCACTGTGCCAGTCATCTCAAGTTTACTCTTCAAACGTGCAAATATTGTTCGAAAAGCTTGCATGGACACGCTTCACTGAAAAGGCATGAAAATATTTGCCCACTTAATGATAATAAGCTTAAAAGTGACTTTAGTTGTAATGAATGCTTTCAACTATTTAACTCCAAAGATAGTTTGAACTATCACAAGAAAGGAAAGCACGGGCCTAAAAGGTAGTCGTGGAGATCGTCTTTGAATGCTCATAAAAAAGCTTTGTAAATAGAGTACTGTTTGATAAACCAAACCAGTGGTGGTGTTTTGCAAGTGAAAATTAAATTCGTTTCTATTTTCTCTCTAGACAAACTACAGCATATAGTAGCTAACGATCCTTGATAATTGAGAATGCCCAGCTTTGTTTGTCTGATGTTGTCGTGGTATCAACGATGTCCCGTTACGTCGTCCTCGTTTTGGGGTCGTGACATCATTAACTGGAAAATCCAGTTTAAATTGTAGAGTTTGAATGTTTCTATGAATTGATAAGCTTAATAAATTTTTTTATTTCATTTTGCATGAATAACACGTGGAAACCATTTGCACTAGTTTGGCGGAACAAGCATTTAGTGGTAGTTTGAAAGCGACTTCAGCTAGTTGTGTATATTTAGTACGGAGAGGCTGATATCGAGTTTTACATCAACATTCACTTAGAAGTATTTAGTGCAATTTAGTACAAAAATATTTTCCATTCGTAAAGTCTGCAATTACACAAAATGTTACGGTTATCGACACCGTTACAAGTCGGTAGGAATATTTTAAAGAGGTAACCAATTGAATGGTTTTGTAGGATCATCTGACAGCCTGACATCTTTTAACAATGTGAGATTTATATTTGCAACAATATACATGTAGTACGTATGTGTAAATGTTTTGAAAGCGGATATAACATGCTCACAATGTGGTTTGTGTCGTCAGGTATCAATTGGGGACAAAAAGCTTGGAACAATTTGGGTTGAGGGGAATTAACTTCAGACTATCATGTCTTTTTACGTGCATGCCGTCAGTGAACGTGAACGTAGTGACGTAAGGTCAGAAGCTGGTCATTTTGTCGTTATCAAGGGTCCCTCGTCATAATGTGAAACATTGTCTTATATCGTAAAGTGTCATTATATTATGTTATACTGACGTTAGGTCACTACCTTTGACCTGAAACGGTGATTTTATATTTGTGATGATAACAAAAGTTTCAGTTTTTGTTAATAATATTTGTACGAACAAATGGGCCAGTAGTGCTTGTAATGTTTATGTCAAGGCATTTTTAATTGCTGAACACTAATACTGATATCAGTAAATACATTTGTATTAGTAACACGATTTAATTGCTCCTCATTTTGAAATGCGGTTTACCTATTTTTTGTCAAACAAAATTCTAGAAAGTTAATAATTTACCTTCCAGCTGGTCCTGGTCTTTAGCAATATGGCTTGCATTTTGATCCAGTTTTGAAATGTTATATTTAAGCAAGTTGTTGTTTTTGTTATTGTTTATGTAATACCTGAACAGGTCATTATATTTTTATTTCAATAGACAAATCAAGGCAGATCATATTTATTATTTATTTCTTTTACACTTACATGTAAAATCGTGTTAAACAAACACGTTAAAATATTGTTGCAATATTCATTTTGTTGTTTAAATATAGAAACGAGCCAAACATTGCGTGCCGGTTGATCTGGTTTCACACTGGTCGCAAAGGCCCTAAAGTTAGGGCTTGTAGGGTTAGTGAAAATAGATTAAAAGTTGTTGCAAATAAAGGTATGAAAAAACTAACTGATTGTTAATTTTATTCACCCAAAAAACAACAAAGCCATATATGCATGAAGGTGTCAGTCAGAAGATCACAGTGGCTTGATGACAAAGGCGCATTAAAGTCACAATAAAAAAATTCAACCAGCCAAAATTATATTTTATACATACTTGAACATGTATATCATCAATATAATACATTGCCATAAACATAAAATGAGATTTGAAAAAGAAAAAAAATACCCTATACTGTAATATGAAACAAGTGAAGAATGTTCGCTCGGCGAAAACGTAAACAAAGACCAATTCTCGTCGAAAATGATAACTTCCAACTAAGCTACAAACAAAATACCTGGCTCATATATGCAGCGACCAGTTATGTGCAGGTTAACACCGGTATCCTTGTCGAGAGAAACAGTATACGACGAAAATGCTTCAAAATGCGAATTATCACAAGCGCTAGGAAGAGATTGTGCTGTCAAAATGACGTAGTACCCGGCTCGCATTCATCGATTAGCCAAAGCGACCGAAGGACGGGAACCACGGGAACAATCAACACTTTTACATAGACTATCGTTACCTTACCTCAAAAGGCACTCCTGTCAAATATTCAACCCCTCGTATAGTTTGCATTTTCTCAATTTAGTACGCTGTTTGTATCATGATTATTACTTTATAGTAAAAACAACAACAAAATAGCATACAACAAGCGTTTTTCACAACGTCCTTCAATTCCTCAGAGACACCGAGCCCCGGGCTCTCCTCGCTTTCATTCTCAACTGGCACGCTCGTTTCTCACTGTGTTGTCTGCAATTTTATTGCAATTAATACGGATTATTTTTTGTGTGTTTGGCTTGGCGGGGGATTTAAATTATCGTCTTTTGTGTTAACTTTTAATGTATCGTTTCTCTATACACCGTGTGGCTTTTTCACTTGGCGCCGGACTTTTTTTTATATCATCGGTGGATTTAAAGATTGTACAATTAGCGACTTTAGCGGGTTATCTGCCCCAAATCCCACTATAGGTGGCGCTGCTGTCGAGTAGGTCCTTTATCCGGGTATCCTCGGATCTTATCAATTCATCCACGCCATTGTTGTTTACCCAAGCGTTTGACAGTTATACATTGAAAGTGATTAATCATGCCTGAAACAACTTGTGTTGTACCATTTTGTTCACGAAAAGGACGTCATAAGTTTCCGAAGGACAAAGCCCGACGAGATGCATGGGTGCACGCAATTAAAAGGGGAAAATCGAAGTTCGAAATGTGGTCACCTACGAAGTACTCGTATATCTGTGAGAATCATTTCACGGGAGATGATTACCACTCTGAGACGTATTCTGGTGAGAATAATGCGTTTATATTTGTTTTAATTCATTATAAATATAAAAGATTTCAATGCAAATAAGAAATAGCAGCCCTAATTTGCACACTGACCATATATACAATATACATGTCAAGGAACTAAATCAGTAAATGTACAATGCAGTCCGTATGTGTATCTTTCGAATCTGTTCTTAATGGCTCTCAGTTATTTTCCGCATACCAGAATTTTGTCAGATTATGTAGTGACTCTGCAACCCCCTCTCCCTGTTTTCTCATTTCCCCTTTTATCCTCCTGTAATGTGGGTGGGGGTGGGGGGTGGTAAAACAATAAACTTGTGCAAACCCCCCACCCAAACCCCACCTGTGCAAGACTTACTTAGAAATCATAACTATTTTTTTGATCATAAATGGTGATTTTGATTTTGATATTTAATATTTCTATTTCTTTTTTACATTTCAGGGGTCGAACGACAGAAAAAGGCTCTCCGAAAAACCGCCGTTCCAAGTGTGTTTTCTTGGACATGCCAAGACACATTGCAGAAGAAGAGGGCACGCAAGGACAGATGTCTCTCTCGAGATGCTAGAAAGAGGAAGCTATTCCACGACATTTCGAATATCAGTGAAGAGCCACAGCCAGAGTTTATTGCTCAGAAGTTAGAAATTGTTTCAGATGATTTGGATGTTGGGGCAGTTGAGGAAGTAATTCCAATGGACACTGAAACTGTATCTGAAGTTGAAACTGATGTGCAAGGGATACCTTCATATGTAGATGCTGTGGTTCAGACACCAAAACAACCAGCATTTTCTATTTATAACTTTGAACATGATTCAGCAGCAGTTCATTTTTATACTGGACTTGAAAATTATTTGAAATTTATGTTTGTTTTGAGTACACTTGGACCAGCAGCATATCATCTGAACTATATATATCACTCTGTTATTAGTGTGACTGTGCCTGACCAATTTTTAATTGTGTTAATGAAACTTAGGCGACACACAACAAGCTTCGAACTGTCTAGAATGTTCAATGTTGCTGAAAGTGTAATTTCAAACATATTCATTACATGGGTTCTCTTCATGGAGAAACAGTGGAGGGAACTCAACATCTGGCCGAGCCAAGAACTTGTTAAGCACTTTGCTCCAAGCAGTTTCAAAAGAAACTACCCAAACACACGTGTTATAGTAGATGGAACAGAATGTCCAATTAAAAAACCTAAAAACCCAACTGCCCAGCAAGCCACGTTTTCAACATATAAAAACAGGAACACTGTCAAAGTACTGATAGGAACTTCACCAGGGGGTTTGGTTTCATATGTGTCACCTTCATACGGAGGCTCAACAAGTGACAGGCAGATTGTGGAGCGTAGCTCATTAGCTAAGATGTGCGATAAAAAAGACAGTATTATGGCCGACAAAGGTTTTAATGTACAGGACATTTTTGCGCCGCATGATGTATTTATTAACATTCCAACATTCTTTAAGAAAAAAAATAGAATGTCCAATGAAACTGTGATAAGAGATCGGAAAATTGCAAGTAAACGGGTGCATGTAGAGAGGATTATTGGACTGGCGAAAACATACAAGATACTGACAGAGCCCATGATAGCAACAGAAACCAAACTCTCATCTGAAATAATTTTTGTGTGTTTTATGCTGTGTAATTTTAGAAATGGCATTGTGCCCTCATATGCCTGAACTTACAAAAATATTTTCACCTTTATATTAAAGCAACACTCTCATTCAAAATCAGAACTTACACACGTTATAACAAAAAATGAGTGATAAAGCTTTAACTTCTTATTATATAATGCATTTATAAAAAGTATTAATAAAGTGATAGCAAGATCAAAAGATCCTTCAAAAGAACCATAGTTTTCAACATTTATTCAACCTTTTTGGTCTATTAATCTTATTTGGGAGTAAGAGTGCTGCTTTAACATTTACTGTTTATGTTGTGTTTTTTTGTAAATAAATATTTAAATATGCTGATGTTTTCTTTAATGTGTTACTTATGCCAACAAGGTTTTATAAAATAGACACAGTCACATGTCTCTGGTATTAGGTGTACTAAAATTTAAATTGACATCATATTGGCCGTCAGGTGAGAATATCGACTCCGCTGATAATAGTACTGGTTTTCACACGATAAATGGTTCTTAATCACGTGTCTTGTGCATGGTATTCATTAAAGCAAACATGAATCCGTTTGTCGCTCAAAAGCTCATCAGAGCTTATGCTTCTTATGT
Source organism: Mya arenaria (assembly GCF_026914265.1). Classification (NCBI taxonomy): domain Eukaryota; kingdom Metazoa; phylum Mollusca; class Bivalvia; order Myida; family Myidae; genus Mya; species Mya arenaria. The sequence continues at coordinate 75,259,656 of NC_069126.1, forward strand.
ATTCTTATGTTGAAGCCGAAGTTTTTTTAAAAATCATTGGATATGACATGAGGTCAAAGTATTTAAACAATCTGTGGCAGGTGTGCACTACTTGCACATTAGTGACAATAAAATTTGGGATTTATATGTAACATTGATTTTCATTTATTTACATTCAAACACCAGTCGAAGCATAATACTCTTATCATCTTTATACTCGACCAATCTGCTACCTTTCACGTGTTACTGTATAAAGACACCAGTCCTTTCTATTTGATAAACCAGATAAAAAATAATACAAATAAAACATTGAACCATTTTTATTTTACATTCAGCTAAGACCTTATACATATATACAGCTAATAAATGGAAACAAGTGTTTCACAATGATACATTGTTCACAAATAGTTTTCAATCAACAAAGTCAGAGTTAAAGCTGCACTCTCAAACTAAAACTTTAAAAAACTGAAATTTATTCTAACAGATTCCAAATAAATGAGATAGAGATACATTCTATTGTGAACTATCTTATAAGACTTATTCTAAGATAAAAGAAATAAATATATTTCAAAACTGTCAATCTGTGAGGGTGCAGCTTTAAGTTGTTATAAAACAGTTCAAAACACTTAAGTTTTATAAAAGTACTTTTCAAGAATTGCGGCTCTGAAATGTGAAGTATTGAACTGGTCAAGCTTGCATATCATGTGTGCAATAAAGTTCTCATTCCGATGAATTCTAGTGAACAAAATATCACTCAAGGTGTATATTACCAAGTCACAAAATTGTCTTTCTGCACAGAACAGCTGACCCTGAATTTGAAAATAATATGGATGCTTAGTACTCAAAGTCAGATTTCCATTTGTCTCTTTCAAGTATGGCACAGTGACTGGTGATATCTTTTTGTGTTTAGCACTGAAGGGGCACTTATCTTCAATAAGTAGGTTTTCATCTACAATGCCATCGGGTGATGCACCTAAAAACGGAAGGTTTTTTGATACAAATATCCCACATGGTTTTACTTTGACATTATTTTTGCTTTCATATTGATGGATGGCCTCCTTTTCATACTGAATTCCATGGCGCATTGCTTCTGTAGGTTTTAATCCTTTTCCCCGAACAAAGGACTTTGCCAAGTCATGTAAGTCAGTTCTTTCTGTTGCGGTACACACACGGTGAAAATTAGATGACTGAATTCTTTTCTCTCGTTCTTCAAACCATCGGTCGTTCTTGTTTTGTCCCCTAGTATACATTTCAATGTCATCCCTGTCCTTGTCACTTAGTTTGGTTATTTTACATTGTTCCAGGAAATTGTCTTCATGAGATACTTCAAAATAATCATGGTCATTGGAAATTGCACGAATATTGGCTGGGCTGAATGTCTGAAAAATTGGTGTCTTTGATATACCCCTAAAATTCATACAAATATTGTGAAAATAGTCTTGATATCCATCAACTTTACGGAATTTTTGTGGCCGAGGGTCAAAATCTTTAATGTCACAAATATCTGCACCGCCCAAGTTTAAATCTCGTGCCTTAAGGGGGGAACCAGTATGCTTTTTTGCTTTGTGAAATGACTGCAATTTTTCTGTGCATGTTGTCTCAACTTTAAATTCTCCATCTTTAACAAATTTACAACATGCATATATCATAGTTCTAATATGTTTGCAATGTCCAAATGGGCCTTCTCCTGCACCACATTCACACTGTGCTTCATGAATATATCCATTCTTGTGTAAAGAAATGTCTACAACATAATTAACCTTCTTCCTCATTTCTGCTTTACATGCCCCACGAACAAAGTCCAGAGATGGTGTCGAAAACAGTCGCATGTATAGAAGAAACTTGTCGTCGTACAGGTCTTTTACCTTCCCATCAAACTCCACCCGGTACTGGTCCATGTATTCGATGGCCTTCTCCATTGTTATTGGTGCCATTTTAGCATCTGAATTTACATCTCTGTATCCACTAGTCTTGGGCAGGCTCATGTTGAATTCTGGTAGAAGATCTTCTTCCCTGTTGAAATTCTGGTTTCTGTCATATGCCTCCAGTCTGGAAAGATACGAAATTAACTTGTGATACCATATATTGTGTTAAAAATTTCCCCCACCCACTGTATTTTGTCGTAAAATACATGTAAACACGAGCATATAATCAGCTAAAAGTCATTGCAATAAAAACACAAAAGTGTTCACATTTCAAAGCTTTATTAACATTACTAAAATGATAAAATTATTTGTTAAACAACTTAAATTATCAAGATATCGATTTAACAACTAGTTGTCCTCGGGCTACATTTTGTCAAGTTTACCTTTCGATTAATTCCTTCTTCCGTCCAGTCAACTTTGCATTGCGTCGCCTTAGCTCCGTTTTAAGCTGGCCTAATGATAAGGTGCAAAAATTTGAAGCCATGTTGCGATATCAATTGAATATTTACAAATTTTATCGGAATTTTATCACCACTGTTATCGATCTGTAATACGGAAGTAAACTAGGGACCTATTCGACAACAGCGCCACCAAACGAGCACCTGTTTGACAAGGGCAGATAACCGACTAAAGTCCCCCATTGGATCAATTGCATTTATTAATTGGAAAAATGGATTGATTTTCTTCGATCATATATCTTGTACACAATAGTAAAAGACTTCAACTTCAAACACTCCAAAACATGGTGGAGGCTAAATATATCATATCTTGGTAAGTAAAATGAAATAAGCTCGTAATTTCAAAATTATGATATTGATTAAGACTACAGAGAGAGAGAGAGAGAGAGAGAGAGAGAGAGAGAGGGAGGGAGAGAGAGAGAGAGAGAGAGAGAGAGAGAGGGCGATAGCTTAACGTTGATATTAAAAAGCAAGAACTATTTAATTTAGTTAAATGATATTAATGTCATAAGTTGTTATTCTAAATGGTTACTAGATTTATTTTTATTTATTTTATTGTTAGGTTGCAAAGATTCCGGCTCAAAATATTTTTGCCAAGCTTATCAATGAAGGTGGTGACAAGTCAAAATTTCAGCTTGGTAAATGTATTAATTTTCTGTTCCCGTCCGTTCAATTGAAGAGAACATATTCGTCTGTAAATCAACGCACGCAAAATATTTACCAAAACTTGATTGAAAAGAAAACAATCCAGAAAACATACACTGAATTCAAAACCATAAATCAGTGGGTACCAAGTCCATATTTTGTTTGTGGAAATGACGACCAATCCATTTTGTTTGCAGTATTTTCTGATAAAGTTAATGGGAATGCAATAATAAAGAAGATAATATTCCATACGGATGGCGATTGGTCCTTGCAAATTGGCGACACTGATGTTAAACTGGCCGATTACCATATCGATACCAGTTATTCAATAACAAGAGAATCAATATTCTATATTTGTTCTATCGTTTCACGTTTGCAAATATGCGTCGGGAAACCAAAGGGAGAATGCAAGGGCGAAATATATGTATCCAAATATGTCATGAAAGAATTATTTGGAGAAGACAAAATTCAAACATTTCGTTCGTCTACCTGCCAAAAAGTTGTTTCACCTTTGGCATTGACCAGGACCTGTCGTAAATGCCAGTATATGTATAGAAATGCTGAAGCTACGTTTCAATCAAATGTCGTTCTCCCAAACATTGAAAATAATACCGATGCAGAACTTCAAACTAACACCGCAATATCCTCCAATGATAATAATTATATTGATAATAGTTTTGTTCTAAATGATGACAGCCATGCGGATATGAAATCAATTTTAGAACAAGTTCTTCCTGGAGCTCCACAAGAAATGATAAAAATGCTTTTGAATTAGAAACAAAATTTAAACAGAAACCCCAAAGGCAGACAATGGGATAAAAACACTATAAGTCTTTGTCTTTCACTTTGGTGCAGAAGTCAAATTACGAACAATTACGCAATAGTAAAATACTTACACTTCCATCTGGAAGATGGCTTTCCTATTATAAGGAAGTCGTTGACCAAAAGGCTGGTTTTAATAAAGATGTTTTTTATGGATGAAAAATGAGGCCAGAAAATTAAAAAAATCAACAGAAGATGAATATCTAGGAGGTATTTGTATCGACGAAATGAGCATTCAAGAAGATCTTTGCTATGTTAAATCGAATGGCCATATTAAATTAGTCGGATTTGTTGACATGGGTCAAGATAGTTTTAATTTTCACCGTCTTACAGGAAACAAAGAACGTCCACTTGCTACTCATGTTTTACAATTTTCTATATCTGGGTTTAGACGGCTTTCGATTTCCGTTTGCTTGCTTCCCAGTAACCCAAACAAAAGCTGGCGATTTACATTTTTTATTCTGGGAATCAGTGAAATTTTTGAATATATATGGCTTCCAAGTTCTTTTCATATCTATGGATGGAGCACAGACTAACCGGGATTTCATGCACCTATTTTTCGAGAAATCAACACCTAAAGATGAGAACTTCAGTACTAAAAACATCTGGTCTCCACACCACCCAGATATTATTTTCATAATGGATTTTTCCCATGTCATAAAAAGAATACGCAATAACATTTTAAAAAGTGGCGATACAAAGTCTTGCACCCGAATTCTTCATTATAGCAACCCTATACTTCGGGATCATTGGATTCAAGCATATAAATGGGACCGTGATAACAATTCATTTCCAATTCATCGCAAACTCACAAATGAACATTTTTACCTTACTCAAGAGTCAAAAATGCGGAACAAATTAGCTGAAGAAACCCTTACCGGCGATATGCTTCATTTAATGGAATGTTTTCAGAATTTTCTTGGCGACAATGGTCACGAGCTTGATGACACCATTGCTCTTTTGAAGGCGACAAGTGTAGTTATTAGCATTTTTCGAGACACCAGGCCAATAAATGATGTTTTTGATGAACGCCTTGATCAACTAGAAACCTCTTTATCCTGGTTCAACAAATGGGAATCACATATTAAAAGTATTGATAATCTCACCAACGCCGAAAAGGACAAAAAACTCATATCAAAACAAACCAGAGAGGACATTAACTCATGTATAACTGGATTTTCGTCTCTTTGCAAGAATACATTTTCCTCTTCAAGATCGACCATTGTTCCTGCCAGAGTCGATAGCGACGTTATAGAAAATATTTTTTGTCAACAACGAGGGATCGTAAATGGTAACAACACTAACCCCAACTTTTATCAATATTCTAAAAATATAAATACAATCTTATTTGGACAAAATGCAAAAAAGGGGCTGTGAACCACTTTGTTTTAACATTGACATGCCTATTAACCCTTAGAAGAGAAAAACTGTCGATAGTGCCATTGTAAGAAAACCTTTTTCTGTCATTAATAAATGAATTTTAGATTATTTTGACATTCCACCGCCCATTCAAAAAATGATATTTTTACGTAACTAGTTTGTGCATTTAAGTGTTGCACACTTCGAGTTTATTATTTTTATATTTAAGTGCTCGAGTTATATATCAAATAGCCCGCCACGCATAAATGTTATAGTTTGATTGACTGTGTATTGTTTAAATCTCACCGCTTGTGGTCTGATCCTCGCGAGTTTGGACTGTCCTGACAGCTGGATAAGATCACAAGTTTCTATTCCGTATATAGAAAACAGTTAAGTATCTATACTCATTCACAATTGAAATTCTAAGTTTACGTAACTTGGTTTGTTTACTTCGAAGTTATTATTTTTATATTTAAGTGCTCGAGTTATATATCAAATAGCTCGCCACGAATGAATGTTATAGTTTTATTGACTATGTATTGTTTAAATCTCACCGTTTGTGGTCTGATCCTCGCGAGTTTGGACTGTCCTGACAGCTGGATAAGATCACAAGTTTCTATTCCGTATAAAGACAACGATTTAGTTTCTATATTCATCACTCATTTAGAATCCACGTAACGTACGTGTATATTGGCTGTTTTTCGAGGTGTTCTTTGAGATAAAGACAATGCCAGAGTAGCCTTATGAATGAGTAAATTCACTCATTAATTTTACTATTAAATGATATAAGAAAAACAACAAACAATCTATGACATCCAGATAAGTTTTATGTACAGTTGTTAATAATTGACATATACCTTGAAGATATATTTACACAAGATGCAATTAGATATATTCTTAATCATGAAAGAAAGTATAATAGAGTACATGCATCATAATCTTACAACCGAATAAATTATCACCATATTTGTCCTTTCTTTTTCTTAAATTAAGTATGTGTATGAACATACTGATGATAAACAAAACATAATCTGAAGTGCATGTGACATAAATGAATGAATATACTACAAGTAAAGTATATTATTACAATAGCAACAACGCTCGTGTGATATTTTAGTTGTAAAGAGACATGAACTCTATACCAGCTAAACATTTAGCTGTGCGCCTTGCAATACAAATGCTAGCGCATAATACATGATCATATTTACAACGCATAGATGATATAGAGCAGCAGAAATGATATAATTAAAATCAGGCATTAAAAAGGTTTGATGAACATATAAAGTTATACAATGTTGATACCATATCGGTTAACAAGAAATGCATAGGTCTCTAAGCAACTATCAAGCGGAGGTGAAATAACTATTCCAATGTATAAGCTTCTAATAATGGAAATAGATGTTTAAACATGGATTTTTAAAAACAGTTTAGATCCTCTCTCAGTGGACATGTTTTATAAAAGATTTATGCATTGTGAGCTAACAAGTTGCCAATTTTAGAAGTCAATATCAGATTACGGTGGAATTATCACGGTGATGCTTTTTTCACGTGACTTTGGTCACCCAATCAATATTGTGTTTAAATAGTTGTTTTAGTAATGTAATGTACATGTATAGTGACTGTATTTCGAAGTATTCTTTGGGAGGCTTTGACAACGCCATGTTTATCAGATGAATACATTCATATGATAACATTTGTATTCATTCAAGAAGCTGTATCAGTGTATGATAATCTGAATTACGCACCGAATAAAATAACACTTTCAATGTTTGTCACTTTTCTTAAAGTCTGTATGTGAATGGACCTCATGATATCACGTTGAAACTGTATTATACCTTTAAAAATCATAATAATGAAATCATCATTTGGTGAACATATAAGGTAGACCATGTCGATACCATAACACTTGACAAGATATACAAAAGTACATAGTAGTGCATACTTTTATATGAGTCTCTATAAGCCTCTAACACACAGAGGTAAAATACATAACCCATCTAAAACTTCTATGGAGCTAGACATTAAACATTGCATATCAGTTTTATAGCACTGGTAAATATCTTTAATCTACCGAAAGTCATAATGATTATGAAAACACAAGTGTAAAATATAGAATATCTGTGAAAACATGCACACAAGGAAAAGGAAATCTATTGGTATATAGTTATATCATTTTTTATTTGGGTAACGTTTCAACTGTTTTCCTAAGGTGGAGAGGTGACATCTTAAATTAGCCTCGGGAAACTGTTCAGAATGACCTCAATTAAAAAACTGCTTAAATCAGCAATCATAGCCATCCCCTTATCGACCAACACTGTATGTATGTCAAAACCTATTGCATTAAGCTGTCTAGGCAGTCTAAACTCGCGATAATAAAATGAGCATTAACATAAAATCGTTATATAATAATAATGCTCTACCACCTTGACTTATCAATATATGATTAATATCTGGCTAAGTGCTGTTTATATACATGTTCAATTTAAAAACAGATCCAACATTTCTGACAATGTGCACCTATAAACATGAACACAGGCGATTTAGGAACTACATGCATGTAAATAAGAAAGACCACTGATCACATAATTTAACACACCAGTGTCTCAACTAGTTTAAACCATTGACAAAATTGCATCCTGATGACTTTAATCATATGTATTTTATCTACACACTGATTGAATAATTTGAAACAACCACTTTTGTGATAATTCACTGATGGGATGTACTCCATCAGTGAACATTGCACTAGAGAGTGATTTCCTGTGGCTTTGTTCTTGTGACGATTTCCTTTTCCTTGTTTGTATGCAGTCTAAAATAAATTTAGGTGACATATAGTTCAAATGAATATTGACATTATGTCTTATATAATCATTGACGATCTCAACCTGAGCATGCATATCTTGGTCCTTGAAAGTTTCCCACTGTGGATGATTGTTCAAACAATTCCATTTAGACCAAAACACAGGGGGAACTTCCAAAACACCAAAATCTACATGCTCATGCTGAGATTGCAATGAAACAAATCTATCAAATATTGGCTTTAGTTCTTCAAGAAGTTGCTCTGGACGATGAAATCTTTGCAAAAGCCATCTTTCTGGGAATTTAAAAATGTTCAAGTCACATGTAACATGCCAGAAGAGTACAATAGTCCTTCCCGGTGGAAATCCGTTCGCAGCAAGTTTTTCTTCTATAAGTCGTAAACCATCCGCAGACTTACGGCCACCTTTAAACCAAACATGGACAGCATTTCTAGGTAAAAACCGTCGGAAAGCATGAAATTGTTGATATATTTTCCCTTGCTGTCAGATATTATGAAGATGTTGTCGTAACACAGGTTAAATTGTAAATGTTCGTCTTCCATTTTCTTTTTGAGAAATTTACGGATTTGTCGAACATCATATGAATCTGACGACGATGCCATTCTAAATAAAAAAGACATACTGTACTTGATGATAATATATGACATAACAACTATGGCTTAATGTCAATAATTAAAGAAATAGATACAACATTACATAAAAATTAAAGTAGGTATGTACATGTACTACCAACGTTTAGAAATAACATTATTTTGAAATGATCGGACACATAGAACTATGCATGAACGCATTTCATTTAGCTGTCTAGGCAGTCTAAACTCGTGAAAATAAAATGCGCTCAAACATACTAATAACGATGCATAAACTTGTGAATATGGTCTATAGTTAGACAAATTGAATATATATTTTTGCCTGTGAAATAACAGAAGGACGGACGGTATAAAAGGATAACTTATAAGTTTAATTTACATTGTATGCCTAAACGCATTGCATTAAGCTGTCTAGGCAGTCTAAACGCGCGATAATGAAATGCCCTCAAACATACTAATAACGCTGCATAAACTTGTGAATTTGGTCTATAGATAGACAAATTGAATATATATTTTTGCCTGTGAAATAACAGAGGGACGGATGGTTTAAAAGGATAACTTATAAGATAAATTTACATTGTTGTATGCCTAAACGCATTGCATTAAGCTGTCTAGGCAGTCTAAACGCGCGATAATGAAATGCGTTAAGGCATATATACAAAAGTATATTTAATCCTAAATAGAGTATTATCTACAAAATGGGCACAAGAACTGTTCATCGCCTTCAAAATATTCCCAGTCTTCGGATGTTATAATTCCCACGCAGCTTCCATGAACCCACTTATTGCAATTGTCACAGCATATCCAGTCGGGTGTATTATCATGACATTTTTTACAAATAGTACAACAATCTGAAGAATCTTCATCAATGCTTGCCAGTTTTTGTTTTTTTGTTGATTTGCTTTGTTTACTTTTTGTCCGTTTGCCTTTTCCTTTATCCGATGTACTTGAAGATGTCAAAGATGATTGTGGTATAGGTTCAGAAGTATCTTTAGGTTGAGATTGATCATTAAATACTTGGGGAGTTAACATATTGTCACATTCTATAATTGCTGTTACTAGACTGTCATTCATGTTTTCTTTTGTATGTTTAGTTAATACGGGAATTTCATAGGCTTCACACAGTAATTGAAGGTCTTTCTTCTTATAAAATTGGACATTAAAGTATTTGTTGTCAGTTAATATAGTGGCTTAGGGTTTAAGATGGGAAGATACTTTTCCGTTAGACTTGTCTGAGCAAATTTCACTTATACTATTTTTTTTATTCTCCAGCTTCTGCTTCTTTTCCATTATTTTCTTTCTGTGTGCTTTGGTTTTATCTATCTTAATATGTGTTAGATAGTCTTTTCTATAGTAAGATGCGGACACGGCAATAAATTTAAAACAAATTTCAGTGAAAAGTTCCTCAAGTAGTGTAAACTCGACCATGACATCTTGGTGGTTATCCATGTCAGTAAATAAATTCACCCACTGTGTTTTCAGTTGAACGTCATAGTTTATTTTAGATTTGACATTTTCTATAACAAATTCACCATGTGTGTGCAAATTCTCAAACGTCTCAAGATCTCGATTTTTTTTATTTAATTGTTCGAAAAACTCAAAAGAGTTGTCACTTAAATTGGTTAAGCTTTGTCGTTTATTCTGTTTTTTAGCTGTTGCGTTTAGTGTATCGGCATGCTTTGAAGACGATGAAAGGTTAGCAAATGAATCCGATAAGTAATTAAGATAAGATACTTTTTGTCTAGATGAATTTAGTCGTACAGCTTTCTTTGGGTCATATAATGAAGACTGTACCTGTTGTTGATATTTATATCTTAACTTTGCTACACAATAGCCGCCAACGTATCTAAGGTTACCCCGACCATCTTCGGACTTTCCGGACGGAATCGCTCTTTCTTGGATATCTGGACTTTGAACGAGAGTTGCTTTATGTTTAATTTCAAGAGACTGTATTTGAAACATAACAGATGTGCAAAACATTTGACCATATTTCGACTGAGAAGTATCATAATGAACCAACAAATCCTTGCAACCCTGTATGTATAAATCGCTTTTCAAATAAGAGTTCAATTTAGTACAAAAAGATGTAATTTGCTTTTGTTGAGCCTTTTCGGTATCTGGAAATTGTTCATCGGATATAGATTTTACATGAAGAAATTGATCTGACATCCAGTAAAAAAACTTAGTATCGTCTAAACCAATTTTTTCCTTTATATTGCTTATTTCCTGTTCTATCGGTGTATATTGATACTCGGCGAAAACAGAGTCAATGTAGCTTATGTAATCTGGTACTGGGCTAGGACCATATACATTTGCATGTTCTACAAGTTGCTCTGGTGCTGAATTGATAAGATTTTCTTCATCAATGTATTCGTTGAAGTCTGGATCAATGTCCACAACCTCATTAATGTCAAATGGCGAAAACAGATCAGTTTCAAGAACATTTGAAATCAATTCCCCCCGGCAGCAACTTTTATCTACTTGACATTGTAAAGATTCGATTGAATAAAAAATATGAACAGATCTTGGATGTTGCGTTACTAAAGCTGGCCTAAAGTTTTTTAGTTGAATAGTATCTGGTGAAGTAGTCCTACCCAATGCAACACCTATTTGACCCGGGGTCCTCGCATCCTCACAATCCACAATAACTGAATTTAAAGTCATACCTTGTGATTTATGAATAGTGATTCCGAAAGCCAAGATAAGTGGAATCTGTAATCGCTTAGCTAAAGATTTGCGAGTAACTGGATCGACTTTAGTAAATGTATGTCTTTCAATTTTGACCAATTTATCGATGCTTTCAAAATACACGGTAACATTGTTTTCGTTTATTTCATTAACAGTACCAGTAAGACCGTTCACCAATGTATCACTTAGGTTAACGACAAGCATAACTTTACAATTCTTTTTTAATCCCAAAGTAGCTGGCGCTGTAAATTTATTCAAATAGTATTTGTCACCTTCGTCGTTTGCTTTATAAAGCATTAAATCACCATCGATTGTCATGAGTTTGTCATGGTTGAATAATTTTGTTTTATAGTCAGTGGCAAAAAGATGAACCGTATTTCCATCTTCAATTATTGGCTTTGACAAAGCATTTAGATAAGAGATGGATTCATTTGTTAAATTACCCTTCTCTACTTCATTCACACAATTGACAAATTCGGAATCAGTTTGTCTAAAGACGTTTGACAAGTTGACATGATGTGGGATTGCATTAAAGAAATTTCGAGAATCAAAACAAAATGTTCCTGTTTCACCATACAACATTTCTGGTACGGGTGGAAGTTGGTAAAAATCACCACCAATAATAATTTGAATACCACCAAAAAATGTATTAGATTTCCGAACAGACCGGCATATTGATTCAATGGCATCAAAGAGCTTCTGGCTAAGCATAGAGCATTCACCAATTATCAGAATATCACAATTGAAAATGCGGTCTCGAGTATTCTGATATTTTTCTTCTACGGGAATACATTTACAAAGATCTGCTGTCATGCTCCCATCTCCAATTCCACACCAGCGATGTATTGTCTGTCCATTTGAATACCGAGTTGCAGCTATACCAGTTGTAGCAGTTACACTTATATTTTTATTTTGAGAAACAAAATGTTGGTACAAATGGTTCAATATGTATGTTTTGCCTGTTCCGGCTTGGCCTGTTATAACGAAGTTGTGGCCACTGTCTGCCATTTGGAGACATTCATTTTGTTCGTTACTGAACATTTTTGTATGAAAAAACAAGTCTTGTAAACATGCACGGACGGCGGAAAAACACACCCACAACAGACGAAATGTTCAGTTTGTTTGCAGAAATATGACGAAATATAACTGATATATATATATGTAATATGTATAAACTATGTTTCCATGAACTGGCAAATGTGTAGAATAAACGGAGTTCAGACGAAATATACGTATAAAGATGCACGGACGGCGGAAAAACACGGTGGAAAAACACACACGCAACAGACGACACTACAGCAGACAACACAGTGAGAAACGAGCGTGCCGGTTGAGAATGAAAGCGAGGAGAGCCCGGGGCTCGGTGTCTCTGAGGAATTGAAGGACGTTGTGAAAAACGCTTGTTGTATGCTATTTTGTTGTTGTTTTTACTATAAAGTAATAATCATGATACAAACAGCGTACTAAATTGAGAAAATGCAAACTATACGAGGGGTTGAATATTTGACAGGAGTGCCTTTTGAGGTAAGGTAACGATAGTCTATGTAAAAGTGTTGAGTGTTCCCGTGGTTCCCGTCCTTCGGTCGCTTTGGCTAATCGATGAAGGCGAGCCGGGTACTACGTCATTTTGACAGCACAATCTCTTCCTAGCGCTTGTGATAATTCGCATTTTGAAGCATTTTCGTCGTATACTGTTTCTCTCGACAAGGATACCGGTGTTAACCTGCACATAACTGGTCGCTGCATATATGAGCCAGGTATTTTGTTTGTAGCTTAGTTGGAAGTTATCATTTTCGACGAGAATTGGTCTTTGTTTACGTTTTCGCCGAGCGAACATTCTTCACTTGTTTCATATTACAGTATAGGGTATTTTTTTTTTCAAATCTCATTTTATGTTTATGGCAATGTATTATATTGATGATATACATGTTCAAGTATGTATAAAATATAATTTTGGCTGGTTGAATTATTTTATTGTGACTTTAATGAGCCTTTGTCATCAAGCCACTGTGCAGAAGATCGAATGTCCAAGTTTATTTATTTAACCCTTAGCATGCTGCTAGTGATCATAACAGTCTTTGCAAACAGCTTGGGATAGACCAGACACCTAGTAAATCGGCGTCTGGTCAGGTTCCAAGCTGTTTGACATTCAGAAAATATTTCTTCTGAAATATTGAGAAAATTTTGATGAAATTTAAAAATTAAGCAGAGGACATTTTGAGCAGACGACAATTTTCCCAGCCTGCGAAGGGTTAAATGGACATCATGGCAGCGTCCTTGTCAAACAAAAAGAAGAGGTTTATGCTGATCAAGTATCGCTCAACTGACAAATTTGAATAGACTCGAGATGCCATGTAATATTTTATCCCGGGCAGGGTCAATTTGACACACACGTGGGAAGTATGGAAGTTTGAAATATTGTAATCTTTGTTCGAAAATAATTAAGTGGAAGCTTCATAAGCACTGAAGTCAAAGAAAACAGCGAACGTTTAAGACTCGGTTTAATTGTGTCTGTTCATGGACAGGACTGGAATGCAACACTGCCCAAGCCCCCTAGTAAAGGCTTAAGCGGTATTCGTTTTTTCAAAACCACGAGTGTTGAAATAATGATCTTGAAGGACCAGAAAATATCCCAACACTGCGATAAAGTATGGGGCTACCTTTTACGGCCGCCACATGAACACCGAGCTAATAAAGCACATGTCTTTACCTCAACGTTATCTGGCTGACAAAAGTTGGATATACAAAGAGTCCGCGCCCACTGTCATCCACGCCACTTTCTGTCAGTAACTCATTGGTTGGATAAACCTTGGCTCTGGACAATGACATATGAAAAGGTCGATCAGGTAACAATCTAACTTAAAGCAACTTGCAAGCATGTTCTAACGCTGTTGGTATGTCTTCTGCTTTCATCACACCACTGCCTTTGGGATCTAAGTCTAAAAATGGCCCAAAAAGATTTTCGGCCTCTAGACTGCCAAGGGCCATAACGTTGTAACGTTCGGACTTGACGAATGGGAACAGCTGAAGTCGTCTCTCAATATTCTTGAGAAACCCTTGAAACATTACATTGGGAATGCCTCTGATATAAGATCCGTAAGGTGGAAAATGACAAAAATTCACACCCTTAAGTAGCCATGTTCTAAATGCAATCCGTCGGCGAAACCTCTCATGAACGCTGAGGCCCGGTTCATCTTCCGCCTCGTAAATCTCTCTGACTTATATACAGAATGCAGCTTCTTTTGGATACTTGCTGCACATTGCATTCTGCACTGCCTCAGAGAATGTTTCTCGTGCTATTGCATCACTTTGCTTGTCCACCAGGTCCTCCACATGTGAAATCTTCAGTTTTGTTGTATTGGACTTTGCAACGAAACTGCATGCCTGCTTATTTATCCCTCTCTCAGGTAATCCATCTTTGCATACCTTTATTCGACAGTTTGTTATACGATGGTGCACATCTAGGAGGGAAAAAAGTATGACAACGTTCCAGAGTTGTATTCAGGGAATGAAAACCATGTCACGTTTTCCCTACCAACTTCAGTCACAGTCGCAAATGGACTGTTTTCACGCCAATGTTTAACTTCATTAACCATTTCATGTTCCGCAACCACTGCATTTAGAATTGACTTTGGAATTTGGTTGATTACTCGTCTGCAAAATGTAACAAGTCTCTGTGGGTTACGTCGTCTTCTCTTTTTCGTGGTATAACATTGTTGAACAGTTGATTCACATATAAGTGTTCGAATGTAGTCTGCCAGTTTAGTTTTGTTCCAGGACTTACAGAAATGAAATTTCGCTTTGGACAAACATTGTGCAACTGAAGTCAGACACGCAATCTTTTCATTCTTTGTCAAGGCTGATTTTATTTTCTCACTGTCTTTGATTATATTTTCAAAATCGTCAACAGATTTGTTTTTCCATTTAGAAGTTGCATTTTCATCTGACTGAAGCTTTCCTAACAGAGTTGCAATGTCATCTTTATCTAAAATTCTTTGCGTTCGTTCAGTCTGTTGCTCGTCATTTGTGCTGCCATCAATATCCATTTGCTCAATCCCATCAGCTAATTCTGTTGCGCTTGCACGACTTGTATCGGGCTCTGAAAGGTCATCACATTCAAACATTTCAGACACTAATGCTTCACACAGGTTAATAGTTTGTTTTGTTTCATGGCCAAGTGAATCAATCAGTGGTAATGTGTTACTTTCGTTTACTTTGTTCAATAGCTGCATTTCGTCATTTTTTATGTCTCTAAAGCTTCGCATGGAACGACAGACAATAGTTCTTCTGTACCATTTTCTGTAGTTTCGTCATAGGTTTCTTTTCTTTTCTTGATTTTCTTTCTCTCTACTTCAAACATAATGTTTTATATTCACCGACGGTTTAAACAAAATTACACCCTATTTTACAGAAACTTGAACTGCCTTTCTATCTTGATCATAGCAATAATATATTTCATTCTCAAGTGATTCATCTGATTTAACAACTCCTCTTTCAAATATCCATTTAGTTATGTCTGCTTTCTTTCTTGCATTTACGTCATTGTACACCTGCCTTTGAAGTTCTAAAAGTGTGAGTGCACTTCCATGCTTTATCCTGAATGCAAGTGAAGCCCATAGACCGTCATAAGACACACCAGGTGTGTATATTCCTCTGACATAAAGCTCAAACAGAACAGTTTCAATCATGCTTCTCATCGCACAAGATTTCATATTGTACCCCTTAAACGCGTAAGCTATTGGAAACGCACTGGGCATCTCCTGTTTGTGAATTCTGCCTAGGTCAGCCAAGATGGAAATAAGTACTTGATTTGCCTTTTTAGAGCACAATTAATCACTTGCTTTGACAGCGTCCTTCCCTTGAATAAAAGCTTTGTGAATTTCTTATAACAATGTAGTATAATCAAACTTGTCGCTTTTCGTATGATATATTCTTCCAGCTGATTCATCTTGATGAACACACGAGTTGGCGGTTTTCGATTTAACCTCAGCTATCAGTCGAACTTTAGATGTCTTGAAAGCTTCAATGCTCTGTTTCAAGTTTGGGATGTTCGGACTCAATCTTTTAGGAGTTCGCTCATGGTCCAGGCTGTTCACGTCAACAACAAGATCATTCCAGAGTTTCTCATCAAAATATACAATGTTCACAGCAGTTGATTCTTGGCCAAATGATACAAAATACAGTTGTGTTACACTGAGGCAGTTCATTTCCCTCAGCACTTGTGGAACATAGTAATGAGGTAAAGTATATTGAACTGGGGTTCTGTATATCTTTCCAGGCATGGGGCATTTTATTTCAATGCCTGCCAGCACGTTTGAATCTTTCCTCAAGCTACCATCTGGACTAATAATGATAGATGGTTTGCCGTCGTTTTCAACAACATAGCAACCTTCTTCATATAATGAAGCAACGGGTTCAAATGCTGGGAAAACCGTTGACACTAGGGTAGCGAAAAATTTAATTCATTTCTTGTCCCATAATCAAATTTACGCTGCAAATCGTCCGGTACAGGCTCAGGTTCTTTTCTCCCGGACTTGATATCGAGGTGTAACTTTTGTTGCTTCGGACCTTCCAATCCTACCGCTTTATTTATAGTGCTTACAGTCACAAGACAAGACTTTCGTAGTTCATGCCATGCCTGAGACCGCTGTTTTATAAGAGCACTGTCTGTATTTACATCGTTTGCACATCCAAGACAAACATAATTTTCCTGTTTCGCCAGATCAACTTTGTCCTCCATTGAAAAGCAATTTGTTATACCCGTAGATGCTGCAGCTGCAAATTTGCAAAGCTTATCATTCGTGCTTAAAATGTCTTCTATACAGTTCTCGATCTGGTAGATGCTTGTCCGCAGACTACTTATAACTATAGCAAAATTGCTTGCTCTCCAGTCACCTTCAATTTGATCCTGTGATTTCTTCAATGCAATCACTTTCTTAACTTTTATGAATCTTAAATCTTTTATTCTATTGCTTAATATTTTCACCAACTCTCTGCAGCTGTGGCCGAAATCCATTGTACTTTCACTTAAAATAGAATGCCTTAGTTCTACTTGCCTCTCTAGTTTTCGAATATATGTGATGAAAGTGTTTTGTTCACTTTCCAAACGATTCCTTTTCTCTTCAAACGTAGGATGATCTTCAAATCCCCATAAATCTACTTCACCCTTTGAAGATGGATTGATCTTCTTCCCATCAACACAAAGTTTGTAACTTGATAATTGATCAGGATCATTTCCGAGATATATCATCTATCATATTTGTGATGATTCCCGGGGTTTCTTTGGAAATCATTTTAGTGTCTTCTTGTAGTACTTTTCGATCTGGAACAATGAAATTCACTTTTGAATCCGTTGCAGAATAGTAACTTGATGAATCCTCACACTGTGGCACTTTACCACTATTTTTTGGTCCACCCATAAATCTTATAAATCGCCACGAAATAGTTTATAACCTGTGCGCCAGAATAACTTGCACTCATTGCTTTAGTATAGTTAAATATGAAAAATCAAATAGACTTTTTATATTTATGACATATTTATTGGCATTTCTTTATTCTTAAAGTATTGCGGAATACTTTTTCTACATATTTATTCTTGAATAAACCATCCAAATTGAGAAGGTCTACCCTTGTTGCTAAATAAAGTTAAATACGATATCTTTTGCGTGTATCAAATTTCTCAATAGTAGGATGAAGGTATTGTGAACCTCCTCTTCCTCCCAATCTTCGACGTAGTCTGACTGGTCCCCCGCCCCCGGAAAGAAGTGTCTCTTGATGGTTCCTGGATCCTCTAAGCTCTGTATAGTGCTGAGCATTTCTTGGTTGTTGGTTCCTGCGAGGAGGCGTGGGTGTTGGAGGCAATACCTCATGAGCCCGTTGAAATTGTTGCATCTCTGCGACCGAATGTTCAATCCAGGCAAGAAGGGCTGTGTCTCCCTGAAGATCGCTTTGGCTCGGTTCATCGAGTAGACTCCCCTGTGCAAGGACTCGCTCTGGGTGTGGGCGATGACATGGAGATGAAGGTTTTGAAAAGTGCACGTTTGGTCTAAACGGCCGTCGTGCCAGAAGGCAGCACTGGGCATACTGTTTAAGATGGTCTTGATGGCATTGACACCCTTCTTTTCTATATCTGTCTGGGCGTCGTATTTGCTGAGTGGGGTGGACCACTTGTACGTCAGAGTAGAGTGCAGATGATTTGCATGTATGTTCTCTGGTGAAAAGTATTCCAGGCATGGCTCCCCTTTTTGGTTCTTTATTATTTCACCACTTTTGCTGAGTTTGGCTTTCTGAGGGCAGATGAGATCAACAATGCCGGAAATAACTTCTAAACCGCTGATAACAATGGAGTATAGTGTGCCAGAAGCTGTCAGTGACGTGTCTCGAATGTCCTTGAAGGATTTCTTTGATTTGTATGCAGAGCTGAAATGTTAATTGAATGTGTTATATGGACGTTTCCCAGTAGTATCTGTTGCGCGCAATGTACAGCCACACCCCCACCATAACTTGCCATTTCTTTCATATCTACGGCTCGTACATCTACTTTCTCTTTTGAACTATTTATAAGTTCTTTAAACCCGTCTATTTCTGGTCTTATCTACTCGTTCAACTTCAGTTTCGAGACTAGCAATGGCCGTTTGCATTTCTTTTTGTGTTTTCTGATGGTCAGCCCAATGGTCATTAATGTCTTTTAAAGTCACAAGCTCAGTTGCTATAGCTTTTAATTGGTCACCTACACTGTCAACTTTTTTTTCTATACCCAGAACTTCTTGATGAATTTTGCTAGCCTCATCTAGTTTTTGTTGAATTAATTTCAATTGAACGTCACTTAATTTATCTTCCAACATATACACACAAAGAGTATATTCCCTAATTTTGTCAGTGTCACTACCATCGTCAGCCCATTGACAGACTAAATTACCTTCCATGTCATAAAATATTTTATCACGTGCATCTACTACATGAACTTCTAACCCACTCTCATATGTCTTTGTTGTTACATACACCCTATAATAATTGAAACGAGCCCAATCTATACCTAGACCCCATATATGTTCTTCAGGGGTCATAAGTTCACCATTACCAATTGATTTAAAAGGTGCAGCAATGGATGGCCAACAGACTCTATCATTTGATTGTGGGTCATTTACTACATTACGTTGTGGAGCATCATTAACAGAAATTGCTATCTTTAATTCGACACCAAGGTCATGCATTATCTCACTTCTAATCCATCTTGTCAATACTGCCCATTGAAACCCAGATGTAAGAAGTACTCTTTGCCAAAGACCCTCAATACCAGATTGTACTACATTAAGAAATGCATTTAGTGCAATATAATTGTCAGGTTTTAAATGTTCAATTAAAGTGACATTAGGTTTATTGTACCTGTCTGCCATCTAACTCGTTCTCGCGAGCTTGGCGGGGGGGGGGGGGGGGGGGGTCTGCGAATATATCTTCTTGTGTGTCTTGGAAATATGACTCGCCTTTCTGTTTTTCTAGTGTCTGCTGATCTTCAGGTGTGAGTGACAAACGTAGTTCTGGGAAACTGTCTGTGGGTGGCATGGGCTGTTGTATCGATGTCTGTCCAACAACCTGCAAAGGAGTTGTAAGCGTACCTCTTGCAGCTGACTAGCAGGTTTATCAAACATAGGTTTTTGTCCCTTACTACCCCCCTCATCAAATTCTTGTGCATATACAGTTATTGCTCTATTAACTACTCTCATTTTATTCAATATGCCGGCCTCATTGAGACGACGGACAGCCAGAACATCTTTAATGTCACACAATTTTTTATTAATACTACCATACTGATCAAGTCTTGGCCACGGTACATAGTTAAAGTTATAACCATGTTTTTTACGTGTCCACACTGGGTAATCTTCTACCCCTATTGCTCTCCAAGCCTGTGCTGGCCGGAGATTACGGAGATTAGTGACCTGTACATCACCATCCACTTCCGGTATAGCTTGGACCGGAAGTAGCGGACCTACTACCTGATTCTTGTCGTCATGGGCAGTTTGGGAGATGACCCCATCCTTAACAACATAGTCCTTAGCCTCACTTTCAGTATTGTCCTCCATATTGAGGACGTCCTCAAACTGCTATCTCATCCTGACTGAACCCCATCCCTTCCATTGCCGTTGCATAATATTCGGGGTTTCTTAATTGGGAACCTAAGTCACGGTCGTCGGTCACTTCAGTGCCGTCACCGGCTTCTGACGTAATGTTTTTAACCACCGCTGTATCGTTGACCATTTGGTCTGATACTGCGAATCCTTTTTTAACAAATTCGGATTCTACTATATTTTGCATAGTTTGAGTGGGGTCCATGGTTGCGGGTTTGGGGGCGAGGGCGTCATTTCCGGTTTTGAGGGCCGTCTCTTCAAGAATGTACGCGGTCAGAGGCATGACAAAGTTTTCAGCATGTACACCAGGATTATAACGGAGCACATCTGCGGCAGAGTTTTCATATGGGTCGAAGTATGAACCGTTCATACGTTCACCTTGGTTACCAAGCATTAACATTTCAACCCCCATTCGCGGTGAGAAGTAGAACTCGATAGTGGACGTATAAGTACATTTAAACTGAGCTCTACGTTGGGCACGGCCCCTTGCAGTATAGAAAGGGGCAAACCGGAAGAAGACAGGCATGGGGGTATGATGGGAGAGCGGTTCTGTTGCGTCGCCATATTGGCTTGAATGCCCCATACTGTATCGAGCATTTTATTGGCACGATTCAAATGCGTTTTATTGCATGGCAACGTGTGCATGTCAGCAAATGAACCTACTGGTATACGGCCTGAGTCTAGTTCGGCATTAAATTGGAGCTCATTACCAGTATTCCAAGTGAACATAGCAAATAGACCATTATATACGTCAAAAGCACGTATGCGAAAGTCACGTTGGGGCTCATTACGGGTACTTTGATACATTTCACTAGGAAACTAGACCTTAACCCGGGGCAGCAACCCCTCCTCCCATGTGTCTGGTTCTACTTTTCGAAACCCCTTATTTATTTCGAAAATACTTTTAGTGCCTATTGGCACTATATTATTGGGCCGGAGCAAGCGATTTTTGTCAGAGAATACCTCAATGGAGTCGGGCATAGGGGTGGTCACTATACGGCCGTCTGCCTGAATTTCATCACGGGACGTTATCAAATCATGTATACGGACACCATGACCAGTGATACGGTAACTGTTACATTTTGACATATATGGCAGCAGTTTAGATGGTGTACATGCTGCCTTTGTAGTATTATAGGGTAAAATACTAGCCCCCCAGTCGTATGAGTAGCATAGCTCTCCTTCTGTGTTGCTCTCAATCTTGGCACCTCCTTTTTCAACACCTGGGCCAAGAAAGTGTACAAATGTACGCGAGAAAGTTACAGTTTTCTTACCACCTGACGCAACATCATGAGTATATTGTTGGTAGATACCATTGCCGGCACTAACACCATCACCAACTCCAAGGTCAGCTTGCTTATCTGTGTTCTTTTTATTATCCGCATCTATAGAAGAAGACATTATGGTTATACAATAAAATTTAATAAAATATACTTACTTCATCCACTGGCAATTTGGTAGTGTACAGGTCAAGCAGCAAACCATCAACGACACGTCACAAAAAATGGCAGCTTTTTATATGTCCTGGTCTAACAACACAGAAATTCATCCGAGAGAAAGGAATAAGTTCTACCGTTCGGGCCAATGAAAATAAAGGAAATAAAAATAGTGCGCGGATGATGACAAAAAAGAACGTGAGAGGACACTCTATCCCGGGGTCGAGGTCTATGGCATTGAATATGGCTTCGCCCGCTTCGCGATCCCGTGTGGCTGTACATTGTTCGCCTCTTGAATTTTCTTATCAAAGTTATAAGTGTGTCTGTCACCATTGTAACACCCGATAATAAAATATGATTCTTGAATTCTCTTCAGCTGGAATTTCTGTTTTTGAATACTCATGATTGCCATATTTTGAAAGCAAATGATACATGAGATCAATATACTGGTATTATATGGTGAATAAAATAATGCAAACTTAAAGATGCTCTTTTCTTTTTGATATTGACGAACACAAACAAACAATGGTTATAATGAATGAACAAAAAATCGCACGTGTATTGAGAAAAAATGTTTTTGCTGCAATTTGTGTTTTTCCAAGGAGCTTGTTTGATCTTAGGCGTATCAACGCAGCTTCTTTATCAAAATTCAAAGATGAACTCACAGCAATGAATTGTTATAGATTCACAAGACTATTAATTGAGACATTTGGTTTAAGTAATCTTGAAATCAGAACTTTGTTGCAGAAAGTGTATTCCAAAACAGATAATATATCTGTTTTCTTTCTAATCGCATTTCTTTGCGTCTTATACTTCAAGAGAACTCAACATGAACACTCAAGAAAAATCATCAAAATTTTACAAATTATCCTGAGAGTTGCTTCTCGGTGTTCCATCGCAGAGCTTAATGTCTACTTTCCGAAAAAAACACCTAATCTCATATCCATCAATGGACAAGCATTGATAACAATCAAAAGATTAACAGATGATCTCGAAACCAAGCCGTATTATAGATACAACAAACTGCAGAAGCAAATGAACCAGGTCAAAAATCTTGAATGGATACCTAACTGTAAATCAATACAAATGATGAATTCTCTGTGCAACTTTGTGTATCGGTACGATATTAGTAACCGAGTATTGCAAAAGTCTCAAGCTACATATTCGACTGAGAAGTTGTTTTATCCTAAAAAATGGTTAGATTTTGCTTTTTACTTAAAGCATAGGATGTTAACACATCCTTCAACTAGACGTTTTGTGTTAAACGTATTGTTAAAAATACCTTATGTTCACCAGAGGAATTTTATAATTTATCGTTCGCACAGTATATCGGTGACATTCTTTGCTGCTTATCTAATCACCTAAAAAATAAGGTTATAGATTTGACAGTTCCGGGTTGTTATTGCTTCACAAAGTGTACACAGACAGTGTCTAATCATTATCTGCAAAACCTGCAACCGTCCAGTGAATTACAGGTTCAAAAAACTGTATAACAAAGTTTTCGTAAGAAATAGAATTCACGATGTTGATAATTACATTTCGTGTTCGGATGGGTGTTCCGATTTTGAAGCTGTGGATTTGTATAAGTGTAGTGTTGAACCAAGTGGCAATATATCTTGTCATTTTAAGGGTCGGTTGCGAATAGATAATCACAAACGATACATAACCACGGTATGTGCAATGGACAGACATTGTTCAAATGTCCTGACGTTTGAGAGTAAAGTCGGTCAGCTGGTTGTAGCAAAATGCTCTTCTGAACACAATCAAAAGAAAGCTACGTGTATAGAAATTCTGCAAGACCTTATATCTGACGATTTGACATATGCTGAGAAGTGTTCTTTTGTTAAAAACAACATGTGTGTGGGATGCGTGGTTAACTGTTTTGATTTTTGCACAAAAACAAACAAAACGAAAACAATAGTGAGACGGATTTTGCAAACAGAGAATCCCTGATATAATGCATTCGCTAACGCAGTGTGTACAATTTCATTAATTTTGTAGATTTTTGTATATAAAATAAACAAACTACCATACATTTGTTTATAATTTACAATGGTAGCTAAATGGTTATTCATGGTTGTGTTTTGTACTGCGTTTACCAGCGGGTTTTTTCTGAGTGATAGATCCTTTTTCGACAGAATCAAAAATGCGTTTGGTTCAACCCGTAATGTAGATGACTCGGTATCATCATACGACCTACCAAGTTGCTACTGTTCGACATGTGATCCAAACAGAACCGTAGGAAAATTGTACAATGGGTTTTGTTATTTCATCACTCTTGAAGAGGACTTTTATTTGTCCTATGCATACATGGGCAAACACCAAGTCGTTCAGTCATATTACCATCCACCATTGTTACAAAGCACAAATGAAAGGCTGTTGTTGATACAAATGGCAAACGAGTTTTATGCATCTAAACGAACCCAAATTTTCGACCCATTGAAACTAATTTACTATGAGGACGGGAAATCCAATTACAATACCTTTAAATATCCAATACTGGTAATAGGAAATGGCCGTTTTGAGATAAAATACGACAATGGAATGTTACCCGGTATTGGGCTACTTACAGCAACATCTGGGTAATTTATACGAAGAAGCATCCATTTGTTCAACCAAAGATACAAACATGTTCATTTGATAACCAAGCAGCCCAGTATCAACGTGACTCGTGTGTCAAAGTATCCAACGACTCTGAATGTGACTTGTTCTTCATTTCAAGTACTTTTGATATGGATACTGTTTACAATTACACGGTTTCGGAATATCAAAAGAATACTGTTGAACTTGCCGAGTATAAAACATACTATAGAATTGCACACGTGAATGAAAAGTTGGCAAGTAAGTTTAAGAAGCTTGCAATTTATCCCAATACCAAAACAAATGAAAGCCAGTGCCTGTTTTTTGATGTGCAAGGAAAACGGATATTATATGATAACTGCTCACTTTCAAGTTCTTGGCCAAAGGTCGATGGAACCAAAATATCTACCCCAGGATTAAGGAGCTGCTACTGTGCGGACTGTGATTCTTTTACTTCTGTCGGCAAAATATACAACGATACCTGCTATTTCATCTCCGAAGATTTTCAGGACAGAAGCAGCCTAAAGTTAAAGCACGAATTAATTTTAGATAGGTACGAAAGAGCCATCATTACAACGGAGGAAGAAGCACTTTTATTTCAACAGGTTAGCAGTGAATTTAATACGAACATGCTTGAGGATACCGTCGGTTTTTACACATCGGATGCCGAAATGGTTTCTAAAATGATCAGTGCCAGTTTGTTGAGAAAATCTTAAAAATGCTTAGCATTCGACATTGAAAATGGTGATGTGAAGAAATCGTGCTTCTATAGGAACTCAATATTTCTTAAGACACGTACATTTTACACTATGTTAGGTAAATTAAATGAAATACCGTATGAACAATGCTCATTTGATTCAAATGCTGTACAAATGAACGGTCGACCAAAGACATGCATGAAAATATAAAATAACCCATGTGAAAGTAAGTTGGTACGTATTTTTACTCGAAATTATAATGATGTGTTTAGATATCTGGAAAACCAAGCACAGGAGGACGCTTACAATTTACAATATCACAAAAGTTATTTCAGGGTTAGCACTAATTCTTTCAACCATTATGTAAATAATTATGTAAAAAGGGATTCCGATAAAAAAATCATGTCTCTTTATCGATATGCAAGGGAAAACAATTCTTCGAGAATCGTGTTCTCTAAAAACAAAATATATTTGTGAAATAGAGCAAAAAGCAGACAATTTTTCAGACATAGCTTCATCTTCTGGACTTCGAGACTGTATAAGTAGTGACTGTAGCAAACATGATACGGTCGGTAAGGTATTAGATGAAAAGTGTTACTTCATATCAGCAATATCACGTGGCCGTCCTGAGGATGTTGAACAACAAATAAGAAATGGTATTTATGAGATTGCTTATATCAAAAATCGTGAAGAGATCAAACTTGTTCAACAACTGAGTTTTGAAGCAAGTGTAAACCTTGAAGAAGACAATATATTTTTTTATATGAATGGATCCGCCAATTTAAACAATATGATATACCCACCTCCAAACGGTAAAAGCAATCGTTGTGTGCGCTTTGTCAGTTCTGACAGTATGCTCGTTCCCTATGACATTTTTGATGATTGTTCAACAGAAACGAACGTCATACTTGTGGAAAAATCAACATTTATCGGATATGGGCAATACGAAAACAGATCTAAATTGGAATGTGATTTCGATACGAATGCGATAAAAACACGGAAATCCTGGTTTTGTCTTACGGCGTCTGATGATGAATGCGATGTGAGGCGAACAGAACGTATAAATTTCTTCTATCTCATGAACACCATGGACGCTGCCAATATGGTGGATTACCTTCGTGATATTTCCCAGCCATATTCACATCAAATAGGTTACCTCAAAAGTACATATCGTATCGATAATGTGAATATACAGACTATGGAAGGAAAATGCTTGTATTTCGACATTCAACGGAAATCAGAATTTCTTAATGGTTGTGCTTTAAACACAAGCAATTTGTGTCTTATTACAAAAAATGCTCCAAAACAGAAATTGGCGAAACTCGACTATGTAACAAACCAAACGCATGTATCATCTACTAACTCAACTGAAACTCGCAATAATGAACAACATAGCGACAAAGTCTCATTTGAAATCATTCTTATATGTGTGTTTTCTATCTTTGTTTTTCCTATCATAATTTTTATTCTTGTATACGTAAGTTTTGTGGTATTTGGCGAAAAAAAAACACTTTTTCATTACGATATAGTAATATCAATGACGAAAAAGTGTAATAGATCTAACTGTACCCTTTGTTCGCAGATGATCGAGTCTGATGCATATAAATTCAAGTGTGGTTTTGTCTTTGTAAATAAAGATCAAGATTTGAACTGTACGTCGTTAAATGTTATATATGTTCTACGATGTACGACATGTCATGGTGAATATATTGGATGAACCAAAAAAATTCAGACAGAGAATGAACACACACGCGTCTCATATAAGAACAAAGAATTTGTTATGCAGGGCAACCGATCACCTCGTGTCATTTGGATCTCATTTACCAGACGTAAAATCAAGATTTGAAATTTTCATTCTAGAAATACAGACCGACAGGCTAGTGAGAAAGCAAGAGAGAGTTTTTTCTTCAATTTATTTATTCCCGAAATGAACAAGTAGCTCGACCAAATAGAATATACAACACAATACAAAGTACAATTAATGTAAATACACCTAAACAAACAAAGATCACTGTGTGGTTTGCTTTTCGATGAAATTGCACAGGTCCACTGTCAGTTTTGTTAACAGACAATTTTGTAATTGATTCCGTGTTAATTGTAAAACCATGTGTGAATTGGACTGTTGGCGTGTGTTCAGGTGTTGTGACAATTAGATTATTTTCTTCTTGGCAAAAGTGTTTCGTTGATTTGGATCCATATGTATTGATTAAATACGTGATACCTTCAAAGTATGAATTGAGATAATTCATTCGTTTTCTTGGTACATCAACAAAGTAATAGCCTTCGATAGTTCCATTTATATTAAAGTATGTACTGTTTAACGACTTGGTGCATTGCGGATTAAAATAAATAATAAACGACCTATACACTTTTCTAAATGAGTTTATCTAACATTGCATCAACTCAGCATCATCTCCTGATAAAGAACACTCATGAAGTGTCTTTTCGTCAACTAAGTTAACCACACATGACTCAAATTTTACATATGTGTCGGTATCTAGGATCTCGGCTAATATACAACTTGTACTGTCAGACTGACTAAAGAATATGCATATATTTCTGTTTGTCAAAAACCCGTCTTTCTTATTTCTACACTATAATAGGTAATATTTCAAAGGCACTAGTGAATAAAATATTAGGCTCCAGTTTGCAATTTCTTTGCGAATCGTCGAACAGTGCATTCGACGACATATTTAGCTTTGTATGTTACTTGAAGGCGGTTGGTACAAATTACTCCCAGAGTATGGTTTTAAGTTGACAGATAGTGACTCTGCCTACTGAGGTGTTTACATCGCAAACACTGCATACACATTTGCTAAAGTCTGTGCTTTTGAAACGCCAGGAATGTTCAAAGTCATTTGTACATAATGTCTTACAAAGAAAACACAAAATTTACGAAACAGTATATTATTCATTTTCGCAAAAGTAATTACTTCTTCTCAAAAATGCATATATTTTATTTTTCAAATATAGAAAAACTGTCATATGTTCTTTGCAAACCATATCCGTTTCCAGGTTGTTTCCATCGTGTGAAATTTCAGCAAAATATAAAAACTCAGTTGTTGTCCATTCATGATCTTTAACCGATTCCGATGTGACGCTGTACCATTGCTCGAAAAGGAATTCGATACATCCGATCATTGACTCTGTTTTGGAAAATGTTACAAAATTTTCCTTTCTCGGGATTCCGAATCGTTCACACCACTCGTTGAGGCCGAATTGCTTAACGTTTCTTATTAAGACACTTTTGCTATGTTTCTTACATAGGAATTTTCTTCTTCTTTCAGCTGCTGCTTGAAAATCATATTTTACTCTCTTTGCTGGAGGTGCCTCCGTTTCAGACATTTTTCTTGTTCTTTTTAGTTGGTGAACCATAACGAAATAATTAATATTCTCTAAAGCGAGTTTCTTATCATACACTTTTATGATGATAAATAATGAAATTTTATTATTTACATTCAATTATTTGCAATGTTCAAAAAGAGTACGAGACAAGAAAGAAACTTGTCACTAAACTTCAGAAAGAACTCAAAATGCAAGACGAAATAAATCTCTTACAATCACATGTTACAGACATGGAGAGTAATTTGTTCTATCCTGTTCCAATGAAAAGGGACGGAAATACACTGTACAGAAGTATTTCTTACCTATTGTTTGAACACCAAAATTATCACATGAGGATACGGGATGTAACATTCAAAGCTATGTTACGGTTTAAGGATATACTTGATAAAGACGTGAATAGTTACATAAATGAAACACACTCAAACGAGTATGATAGAACATCCAATGGGTTTCTTAAGATGAAAGCTTTAGCGCTGTACTTTGGTGTTCCTATTTACCTCTTTACATTTCCCGTTACATCCCCACCTAATGTATTTGAATCTAGAACAAGCAAAAATGGTCAGGGGTTTGTTTTGTTCAAGGATGGAGGATACATTAGACCGATGACAAAATTTGACGGTGTCAACTTTAAGCACAAATGTATTCTTAATGAAAATAACACGAACGTCCACAGCGAAGATGGATTTAGTTTTACATGCACTATTGATGAATTAGACACATTTTCTGCTGAATTGTGTTGCGAAGTTGTGACCCAAGAACACTTTCAATGTAAGCTAGATGAAAATACTTTCAACAAATTATCGATGTTTATAACTGAAAAGGCATATGATCTAGAGATTTGCGATATTGATGTTTATCTGTTTAACTTTGCATGCAAATACAACGCCTATTAGTTAACAGAGATGATGATTAGTAAGGTTAAGGAATGCAAAAATATTGATATCCTTTTAAAATTTCAAAAAGAACTAAGCGAGGATACTGCGAGATTCCGCAACGAGTTATTACGTCATTTCATTAATGTATGTCATATGCGGCCAGATCAGAAACTTTTGAATCTCAAAACATACGATATTAAGCTCGGAGAAATAATAGAGAATGTGATCGAATCAAAAACAAAATACGTTCTGGTAACTGAGGATTTGACTGTTAAACTGAAAGGGGAGCGTGAACAAGAAGATCGTTTTGCTTTCAAGGACATATTTCCATTGTCAGTGATAAGCTTTTGTAAGAAAAGTAAAAGTTTCAAATATTTTACAGGTCCTAAACCTGATAAATCTAGTTGGATCCCACTAGAACTCAACAGTCGACTAAAAGATGAACTGTCATGTGCGGAACAAATGTTGTTTGTGGGGAAAACAATATTTTTTTACTCTGGACTGAGAGATGGGAACCATCAAATTGCTTATCTAATGAATGTGTTTGACTACACTCAGTTTATTCATTACAAAGCACTATTCTAAACCATCAAAATCACTAAAGAAACCTAGTATTGTTCTCGATCAAAAACAGCATTGCTACCTTGTTGATGTTGATACATCTCAAGTTGATAGTGTAAGAGAAGACCGATGGCTAAAGGTTCAAAGCATGGTAACAACACTAAAAACAACCTCTTTAGAACATGTCGCAATTTCCCTTCAGACCGAAAATGGTGATGAAAAGATTTTTGTCGTTTTAAGTCTCAATAATACCCCTGCAAGCGAGTCATTTATATCAAACAACAGCTAACGGCCGTTTGAAATTTCAGTATGATATAAATCGGACAGTTCGAGACTTTAAAGTCACTAAACAATTAGCCGAAAATAAACTTTATTTCGACGCAACAAACAAATGGAGAGAGAGTCAGATTATCCAGTATGCAGAAGATTAAGAAGCTCACTATATTGTTCCATCTGCGGGACAACTTTGTATGTACGCGCTTACACAAACAAGTACTTTGAACAAGAACCTTCAGGCCATTCAAATTACAGATATTGATAACAAAGCATAAAACTGTTAAACTCAATTTATTTACACATCGTATTTGAAATTGTAAACTGGAAATCATTTACAACATACTATTTTGCTTTCCTGTCTACAAACAATACATATATGATCCTTTTCAGAAAGCATTTGTTTCAGATATTCACTCGCACACGGACCACAACAAAACTTGTGTCCACATTTTTCACCCATGAGTCTTAGTGGATTCGTATCTGGTGTTTTCTTACAAATCTGACAGCATGAAAATTTAAGTTTATCTCGCAATTCTTTTATCATCTTTATGATTTCCGATGTCAGTTGATTGTTCTCCGGTGTCAAGGACTGTATTTTTTTCAAATATTCGTTATGTAGTTGATACAGTTGTTGATCTTGAGCAAACTGTTGAGATTGCATCGACTCTGGATTGCCGATATCGGATGTAAAATGTGCTGAGATATCATCGGTATTAGGTTTCTTAATGGCCCGTCCAGTGGTTGGTTTTTTCTTACGCTCTGTCTGTTCAACTGATTGTTGACTAACGGAATGGCTTTCATCAGGAATCGGTACAGCAACATATTGTGGTTGTTGTTCATTCGAAGTGAAGTTTTCAGCATTTTCAAATGATTGGTTACAAAAATAAAATAGATCAATTTCGCTTTCTGCTGACATTTTTAACTGTTCTTGATTGTATCTTGTACCGTCATAAATATATTCTTCAGAAACATTCCGTGTTGCATTATAATAAGCTCTGATGGATCCTTACATGTGTTACAAGTAAATGTCTCACCCTTCAACATAGAATTTAAAAAACAATATCGGCAGGCGAATCTATAACGACATTTCTTACAGAATACGTTGACTTCACTTTTCTTACATAAAACACAGATCCATTTTTTAGCTGATATGCTTTTACCTAAATTAAGATAATCAATTTCGTCAATTAAAGATTGTTTGGTTTTGTTGTCAAGCGTGACGATTGCAGTATGAGTAGCAAATGACATCATTTAAATAGGTTGATTTTTTTGTACGACTATATGTATAACATTTGATTGGTGCGCGCGCATTCATTTATGAGTATATAAGGGCGACACATTCATTATTTTTGTTCATTTCACGATGACTTTTCAACATGTCAACCCAGACCTACATGATTTGTGTGAAACATGTATACGAAAGAAAAGAAACTTTGAAGGGGCTGGCCATCAACGAAAAAACATGTTCAATGTAACATGTCCTTTCACCGATGTCGAAGGTTTTCGATTCACGTCGATAACGAACAGTCCATATGATTTTTTGGACTACATCCCAACTGCCCAGCATCTGTTTTTGACAGAACCTACCTTGGAAGCCTTTGAACAATACATAGATGAAATATTCAAGAACGAACAAAGTGACTGGTCATATTTCAACATTTTGAAGAAGCTTTCTCCAATGGATTTCAGCAAACTCACAGACACTCTGGAAAATACTAATCTGAGCAGAAGGGTAGACAAAGAGGTGCGAACGAGCATTCCAATTTGCATCATACCAGTAACCGAGTTCACAGCCCTCGAAGACTACAGTAGCGTTTATGGAGTTAAATCAAACAACCAATCCCTCGAGAGAACTCAGATCAGACTTCGCCTCAACACATATTTCGTCGCTCTGATAAGGGCACTGAACTGTACAGAAACGGACATCATAGATGTTATGTATCGAAAAAACATTTTACCCAGTAAAAAATTTCATCTTGTATTTACACAGAAAGAGCTAACATATGCATTCAGGAAGATTCAAACTAGTGGAATACTAAGTCGGATAGGAATTCGCCTTCAGGTTATAGAAAATAGTGGCATGGTTGTGAAGCCTTTGTTTGGATGTCTTCACTCAATTCTTTGCCAAGCACTTGGGTGTTTGTTTGCACTACACCCAATGTTTACACAGTTCCATGATGCTCTTACACTGGAAACACAACTTATAAATGACGGCAAAGGGATATTATCGAATGCTAAACCCAACAGAAAACGAAAGCATGTGGAAGCGCCACGAGATCAATCCAAACTACCAAAGAGATGGCGAAAAAATGCTCGCTAGAAACAGAAATTCCTGTTGAACAATCGGTTATTCATATGTTAGCAGAAGATTCGCCGAATACTGCGACTAAAACAAACATAAAAAAGGAGTGCGTTGAACAAGAATGTGATACCCAGGAGAAGAAATGGCTAAATAACGCTACCTCGCTAAACACAGAAATTTCTCTTAAACAAGTGTGTTGAACATTCTGAAAATGACTTAAACGACAATGACACACAATATTGTGGTATCCGGGATGATGATAACAGATGGTGGTTAGACTTATTCGATGAATCCTTAGACGGAAAATCAAATGTAGACATTCTTGCTATGGCAATTGAATTAACTTGCCCAGAGCTACTTTTTCGATAAGATTATTGCATTATTTTTGAAAAAATAAATGATTGCAGAATTACTTTGTATCGTTACTTTTATTGACACTATGTTAGCCAGACACTTTAATCAAGAACGCCACATTCCTATCGAATATATGGTATATCATATATTTAGCGATTATACCTTACTTAAGGAAATTCAATCTTCTGAGATTGCCAATATCGTAAACGAACACGGTGACCTGCGATATGAATTCTGGTTGAAATGCGCCAGGAACGCTTTGTACCCATAGAATTTACACCAAAACATGTGAAATCCATCGAAATTACGCTTGACAGTGCGTTGACACAGAAAATTGTCAGAATCAAATTTCATATAGATGGATACGATTCAGATTTTCTCCTAGCTGAGGAATATGTTAGTGAGCGAGATCATTTACACAAGGGATACGCAAACGCAAACAAGATATTTTTTTCCGATAGATGTACAGCTGACATGGCAGCCACAGCTTATTATTCGGTAATCAAGCTCGACTTCCTTACAAAATTCAGCGTCTTCACAAGATTGAAAATTGCCCAACATTTACTGCAGCGGTTTGGAAGTGAACTCTACCCTACAAATATGTTACACTTTTTAGATCGACGAATACAGGACATTCATGAACAAGCACTTCTTGCGATGAAATCTCAGAGAGATAATTTGCATAGATCTGATCAAACAAACAGACTTCTAAAATGTGCTGAATTGAACACAGTTATAAAAGACATTGCAAATGATACATGGGCTTACCGAGATTACTACATTGATACTTCGAAACACCAATTATGTGTTTTGTTTCAATCAAAATATGGACTACAAACCTACACGACCAACCGCTTCTGCAAGGATGGTTTTTGTTGCAATAGTAACACAAATTACAAAGGTCTCAAGCTACATTTTTGACTGAGGAGTGGTTGGGTGAATTTTGTGTTTTACTTAATTAATAGAATGTTTGTACAAAGTGTATGCCTTGTGTTGTAAATGCTTAGTCTCAAAACATATTAACCATTCTCTCAAGTTTGATTTACAAATGTCAGAGTAGTACACTAATAAAGTGCTTAAATCATGATTTGTTTTGACAACTTTTCAAAATTTTCAAAATGTTTGACTTTGGATTTTCACCATAGCGCATTCGCGTTTTAGCTATATACCTACCAAAGCGCATTTGCGTTTAAACGATGTAGTTTTTTTCACGCTGAGTACCCCCCTTATGAAACTTTTTTTTACATTGATTTTAGAACGATTTAGTTGAATCACAAAATTAAGCACCACAACGTGACGATTTACAAATATTTTAGGGTGACGAGCTTTTTGGATAGCTCGCCCAGCCAAACTCAAAATTTGAAGGTTAGTTTAAAAAACTTTGAGTTTGGCTGGGCGAGTTATCCAAAAAGCTCGTCACCCTAAAATATTTGTACATCGTCACTTGGTTGGCTTAATTTTGTGATTCGATTTGTCATTCATCATTTTGACAAATAAAAGAGGAAAATGTATGATAAATGCTTAGCATCTTCAAATAATTTGACATTCATCTTTTGGTTTGACAATTAATAAGAGTGAAATTTATGATAAACTGCTTAGCATCTGTAAATAATTTGACATTCATATTTTGACAAATTCTAAATGTCATGAACCGATTTGACATTCAGCATTTGGTCTGACAATAAATAAAGAGCAATAAATGATATATGTTCAGTGTCATGAATCGATTTCACATTCATCATTTGGAATGACAAATAATAAAGCGAAATGTATGACAAATGCTAAGTACCACATTGGTGTGAAATAAATTATGATACGAATTATGTTTGTAATTCAAAAAGTATTCAGAAATGGTATGTAATGCTAGTGCAATTGCTTTTGATTGTCAATTGTAATCAGAATGACACAAAACAGAGGATATTGCTTTACAATAAAAGATTACAACGAAGATGATTTAAAAAACTAAAAGATATTAAATGTAAATATATCATCATTTGCAAAGTAATTGGAGATAATGAAGTACGGTTACGAGGTTATATTTACTACCAGGGAAGTGAAAAAACCGTTACTGGCGTCAAAAGAGATGTAGGAGATAAAGCACATATCGAACCAGCGAAGGAAACACCAGTGAAGAAGAAAATGCATTATAGCAATGGAGGATTAGTGATATTTGAAAATAGTAAATTACCTCAATGGGGAAAGCGACAAAATGAAGTTCGCACGTACGAGGTGAAAACAAATGTGAAATCGTTGAAGCCTAAGTTTGATGATAATAAATATGCGTGTGCTACCAAAGCCAAACAAAACTTTTTCCTTTCTGTGACAGACCTTTTGAAAGTACTATTCGTCAAGTCCGCATCACAAAAACTACAATCGAGATGATATACAGGGAATAGTGAGTAAGAAATATGGTTCTGATGACCCGACCGAGATCTTGAAAATATTAAAGCATAAACGAGAAAAACGCATTGCTATCCGCCAAGCTAAATCACAACAGAGACAAGAACATAGACATTCACATCTGAGATATCTTTTATCTCAGAGTGGCCTCGAGCTCCGAGACGACAGTACTCTCTGTCAGAGGTATATCAGAGGGGAAATAAAAGAACAATCTCCAGAATGGATTGCCAATCGTATGTGTCAATTGAAGTATCTGTACCAATATCTCGATATGAAAAACGCATATAAAGAATCACGGAAGCTTAAGGCTCAACAACCTGACTATCCTCTATCAATCAGTAAACTGGTAGAGCACATTGCTCTACGCAAAGTAGGAGGTTCATACCCTGATAAATTTCCATGGCTTTGATAACATTCACAAGTTTGTTGTTTTTTCCATTGTTTGTGATTGTGATTGTCAAACAAAATAAACCAATAAAGGTGATATTTCGGTTTTGTCTCATTATCAGATGATGAAGAGAGAAAAATAACAATATATATATGGCTATAAACAGAACGTTTGTACAATGGAGTATTCTTTCAAACAAGTATCTATTCCAAAACATCAAGAATTTGATAATTTCACTGCTCGATTAGCAACATATAGTGCTTGGTCGATCGATTTAATTGATTCAGTTGACTTGGCAAAAGCAGGATTGTTTTTTACCGGTTTTCGTGATGAAGTAGCTTGCTTTTTTTGCGGAAATCATTTACACTCATGGGAGCAAGGAGAAGTCCCAGAAAATGAACATGCACGCTTTTTCCCCAATTGTGAGTTAACACATAACATGGAATCTGAAGATCATATTGACGAAGAAGATGACGATGCATATAATCCTGATCCCTTTTACAGACAATTTTTCAGCGAGTCAGCACGACTCGAAACGTATAGAGATTGGAAATCTGTGATAAGTCAAGAAGAGTTGGCAAAAAAATGGATTTATTTACCAACGCACTGGGGATCGCGTTCAGTGTGTGTTCTGTCGAAAATGTTTTTTCTGACTGGAAGCCAGAAGACCGAATCCCAAATGTTCATCATCGTTTCTGTCCAGAATGACTCTTTGCTGCTGGATTTGAAACAAGAAATGTACCTTTGATATTTTTTCAGAACAACAAAATATTAACAAAATCCTACTTGAAGTTGGGTTTCGCATCGATGATATTAGTAACGCCAAACTGGTCTTTCGCAGAACATACGGCAGTGATAAGAGTTATGAAATCAATGATATTTGTAACATTTTGCTCGCAACGAATGTAAAGCATGAAACATCTGAAAACCATGAACAAGACACAAACTTTGATGAACGAAGACAGTGCAAAATTTGTTTTGACGGTCTCGCAGACATGGTACTTTTACCTTGTGGGCATCTGTTTTGCTGCAGAGTGTGTGCCAACATCCTGTCAAATTGTTCCATGTGTCGGAAGAAAATCACAGGCAGAGTACAGGCTCTATTGTGATGGCATTAAATGGCTACATCGGATGGGACCAAACCACAGTCAACTGCGCGTTTACACAGAGCAAACTGCACAGTTTTGTTCGTATGTTTGAAAAAGTAAAATCGAAATGAAATGGACTTGAGGAAATAGGTTGGTAGAAAGGCCCCCCCCCCTTGTTGAAAATCCCCCCCCCCTTATTTTCATCCCCGTTTTCTGTATTCCATTATTTGTGGTGGCTACAAAACATGTAAGATTTGGTGAAATCATGCACACATACAAACACACAAACATACAAAGAAATTATGTCAGCCGATACAGATCCAAACATGTCAAAATGTATATCAAGTATTTCGTATGATAAGAGATTCGGAAAACGTTTTCGATGTTGTGAGTGGTGTGGTGGATACAGTAACATTGACTATCTTTTACTCGTTATGACAAACTGTGTGTTCGAACATTCCGCGTGTCCAAGCTGTTTTGATAAATACAACGGCTTTTGTCCTGCTTGTTGGTTGAACCATCCAGTTGCGTTAGAACACATTAGTGAAGGGAAACGATACTACAAGAAATTGGGTAAAATAAACAATAGTAACTCAGAAGGAAAAGATTATCTGGCTAGAATAAAGCAAAGCGCAAGAGAACAGTTTAAGCACACCGTACTGAGATTTGCGTTCTTAAGACTTAATGTATTACATTATGACCACGGTTTTTGAATATTTCTTGCTGAAATCAACAAATGTCAAACAAATCGCATCATGGCAAACAATTGTATTGAGAACTGCCAGTGTGACGACTGTAAGTTTTTCAGATTGAATTATTATAACTGCAAGTTTTTCGAAATTGAGGACTGCCAGTGCGACGACACCATAAAGAATTCTGACAACATAAAATAAACATACAAACGAATGCTTTGAAATTGCTTTTTTATTGTATTTCGTAATATTCACTTGTAAGTGACAAAGTTATTCATGAAAAATCTTGAGTGTTTAAGGATTGCAGGTTGTCTGAGCGCAAAACTTCGTCTTCCAATGCCGTGTTATTTTGCTTAAGCTGACTGTTTTCCGCTGTCCGCTGTGACAGATTCAATTCAACTGTATTGAAGTGATGCAAATGTTCTAACTCAGTTGTTAAACGAGTTATTTCATATTGTTGTGCTGTGTTAGTTTGCTTATGCCGATCGTTCTCTCTGGTCAAACTAAACACCTTTTGTTGTAGTGTGCCACATTTCTTGCGATACTCAGTCGTTGCTAGTTTGTTTTGCAGAAAAGTTTTTTCGATATTGTCAAGTATCGAGACGATGTCTTTGAACGTAGACTCGTGCTTGTTATCAACCATACATAGTCTCGCTACAAAGCCGGTAATTTGTAAATTAAGGTTGCTTATGTCTGTCATATTTCTACTGTGAGCGAGTTCACTGTCATTTTTTTTTCAATTTATATCATTGAATGCGATGTGTGAATTATTTTGTTCATATTATAAGGGCTGAAAATTTGGTACTGTTTATACACAATCTCAAACAATTATGTCCAGTCAAGCATCGATACAGCAAACAACACCTTGTGAGAACAGTGAAAAAGAGCACATGCAAGAAAACATGTCGAGCGAATCTTCTTCTCAGCAACCCATGGATGATATCAATGAAGATGATAAAATGATAGAAATGGCTGAAGATTATTTGCGAGATGCTCAAGATGCTGGAGAACAAATATCGAGCGAAATCGAATCCATGCAAGATGACAACCCAGACGGTGCAGCTTGTTATATGAGAAATTGCTACGTTTGTGACGGTTACTGTTATGATAGTGATAATTTTGAGGACATTGACACCGTAGACGAGGAAGTTAAAATTGACGAAATTGAACCAAGCATTTTTGTGAGCGAAAAGTAGAATTGACATTAGTTTTCCATACGCTCAAACATTTATGATAATTCATTAAGTGCTTTCCGAATGAAAAGGTTCAAACAATTGTTTTGATGTTTTAACATTGAATAAATGCGTTGAAATTCATTTTGATTGTTTATTAAATCTCGATTGAAAAATAGAAGCAAAGTAGCATAGTAGCAAGCACAGTACCTAGCACTGTAGTTGCATGGTTCACGGCTTAAAATAATGCAATGAGTGGAACGAATATAGTTAATATAAAAAGCTTATTTTTTCTTCTCATGTCATACTTGTCAAAACCTACTGACCAAGTAAACGCATTATGGGTTTCAAGAAAACAATCAGAGTATGCTTGAGGAAGTTATTCAGAAGGTCAACACCGAAAGAACTTGACAGTGTGCAGAATCACACGTGTCCGAGACTGTATCCATGTTTAATATGTTTCAACAAGGGGGAGGCTGAGAAAGCAGGACAGAAAGCCCCAAGTCATCTGTGTCCCGAACTGTACCCCTGTTTGGTGTGTTTGCTGCAAGACTCAAGTGATGACAAAACGTGCTGCAACAAACTTGTTGAGGAGATAAGCAGCAGAGACTTAGAGATAAATGAGAACCATCAGGCACTTCGCCAGTTCATCGCCAGGCGTGGGAGACAATTTGTGCCAAAACGGTGTTGACAATTGAGTGAATGAACAGATAATGAATAGTAACAAAATAAAATGTATGAACAGTTCGTGTTTTATTGGGTTTATCTATAGTAATCTAGTTGGAATCACTTCAGCTTCAAGAACAACTATGCTTGCTCATAGTTATCAAACGAGTAATGTTCATATAGTCATATGTATGTGCAAATCGCTATACATAACTCCTCAAAGATACACAGAATGTATCGTAAAAGGCTACAAAGTTCGATACTTAAGCAAAATAAAACATGAAATAAAGTAAAACAATCACAGAATAATGTTACGATTTTCAGTACTACAAAATTGACCGTTCAGCAGCAGCTCTCAGCTGATTATTATAACGGAAAGTGTTGCCTGCCGTATTCACTTTGATACCGTTGAACCCATCTAAACAATACTCTGTGTGCAAAGTTTTGGGTTTTTTCTGTGTTTGAAGGTACGACTTTGGTAGTTATAGTTTCTATAATGTTTTCGCCATTGAATCAAGCCGGGTTTATGCATAAACAAGAGATATAAATGATTTTACGAGGTTTCCAATTTCAGAAAATATTTCTACTTTCGATTTCGTTTTCCTGAAAATGAACAAACAAACATTTTATTTTTTCCTAATGTTTAATATAATTTCAATTATTTTTAATGAGTGTATTTTCTTTATTTTCGTAAAAATGAATTATTTGAATAAAAGAATAATTTTTCAGTTTGTGTTTGACAAACTCAAAGTTTTATAGACTAACCTTCAAATTTTTAGTTTGGTTGGGCGAGCTAGCCAGAACCTCGTCACCCTAAAATATTTGTACGTCACCTTGTGGTGCTTAATTTTGTGATTCAACTAAATCGTTCTAAAATCAATGTAAAAAAAGTTTCAAACTGCAAAGTTTTGTTCGTATGTTTGAAAAAGTAAAATCGAAATGGAATGGACTTGAGGAGAAAGGTTGATAGTAAGACCCCCCCCCCCCTTGTTGAAAATCCCCCACCCTTATTTTCACCCCCGTTTTCTGTATTTGCATTCACAAGTTCGTTAATATATGAAAATCCATCGTTAAACTGCAACATTGCGGCGGGAAGGCGATATTCAAAGCTTTCACTTAGATTATAATTTCGTGAAGTTAGCGGTTAACTCCACGCAGCGTTGTTAAGGGACTCGTTTACCTGAAAGTTACCTGCACCATTCTACACCATTCCCATGCTTGCCATACATGTGTTGTACAATTGTCTGCAGCGCACAAGTCATTTTCCGCTCACATATGTTTGCATTTTGTTTTACTGCATATGCAGATTTTTTCAGAAAGCTGTCGCCCACCTGAGCTGTAAGTGACTCGTGGCATTTCTGCAAATTTTCTAACTGATATCTGATGTTTCTTTTAACATGGCTTATACCGAATATTTCACCGATTCCGGGTTCACTTTCTGTTTAATATGCTTACTTGAGCTAGAAAGCATATTTGAGGGCTTTCCATTTCGTCCTCTTGTGTAGCTCAACCGCTATATGTGGTTACATGGTCTTTGCCCTCTTCGACCGGTTTTTACGACAGTGATGTTGCTTGTTTTCACGGTTTCGATTACAATGTCCGCACTTATTATGCATCGGTTGATTCGTTTAGAAAAATCTAAGCATTTCTGTGTCTGCACACCTAATATGACATGACAAGAAACGAATGAAATAATTCGTGAAGTTTTAGATTAACAATATTACACCGGCCACATTCAGCATGGCCCTCATAATCAGTATTCTATCATGCGGCCTGCGTGTAACTGTTAAGTAGATTTTACAAGAATAATTGGTACAAAAACATCGAAACAAAGATGTCATAAAAGAAGATTTCAATTTAAAGTCCAAACGTAGTAGCTAAAAGTGCGATAATATAATGTAAATACTTGTACTGCTATTGCTACTACAGGGTTTCAGAAAAGAAAGGTAACACCTTCATACAGCAATAACGTGTATTTGCTATAAGATGAAAAATACTAGAATTCATACAGTTGTAGAATTTTAGTTCAAGTTTTAAAGGGACTGTACACCAGATTGGCACCAAAAAAAGGTTTTTTTCTGTAACGAATCTCAGGACAATTATTTAATAGAATGTGTTATGCTTTGGTATCATAATTGTTAAAAATTAACAATATGTAAAAAAAAATTGTGTCGGAGACCGGGTTCGAACCCGTGTCGCCAAAATTGCAGTCCAGTGTTGTAACCACTGTGCTACGAAGGCTTTCGCCAAATGAGTGGTATACTTAAGCTATATACCTAACTTGGTAATATCACGTGATAACATCGACTAGCCAATCACGCATTAGGAATGAATTCTACTAGGTAGACATACCCAGTAATCTTTTTGAATTGGAAAATACGATATAACTGCTAAACTTAAATAAATTGTAAACTATGTGGTACTTCAGTTAGTAAGTTTCAATGCATTTTACACATTAATACCAAGTTTATGTCAGTTTTAGACATTTTTCTTTTTTTCTTGCAAATTGATTATCTGATGCACAGTTGCTTTAAGTGTAATGAATGCAAGTAAATATAATGATCAATGAAATATTTTTAAAGGTTTTTTAACTAGAAACTGAACCAGTCTCTGACGTCATTGATAACGTTTTCTTAGCGACTGCCTTTAATCACTATTCCTTGTCTTACTCGCACCATGAAGTTGTCAATAACGTTACTGCACATCTCTTAACTTCCCTTCAAATATTTTTCAACAGCATATTTGTGTCCACGGAATTAGGCCTGTATACAATCGCTTACAGGTAGCTCTAAAGAAAGTAGTCGCACGGATTGAGATAAGGACTGTGCACATTAGTGCGGTTGCACCATAATGAATGTACCAGGATTGAGTAAAATCCATTAAATATTTAACAATTTATTTTAAGATGATTTATAGTTGATTTTCTCAGTCAGTTTTTTCGACGAATGTTCTGTGTTTGAAGAGAAGTTTGAAGCCGTTCATGGAAGAGAAGTTCCGGTTAACCTTATAGTAATCTGGTGTTGTCTACGTAAAGAAAACGACAGCAGCGAGGAAAACGGTTAAGAAAAATCGTGTTGGAGATGTGATACGTGACGGATAGGAAATTGCTTAGACGCGAATGACAGCGGTACCTAGCAACCCACATGCGGAAGTAGTTGCGAGCAGCCATTAAAAACACTATGGGTTCTTTTTCTATGGAACAGTGACAAGTGATGTTAGTTCTTTTACTGATTAACAAAAAACAGTTCTTGGTCATGCTATTTTGTTAAGCGAGGTATTGTCACAGCCTTTTTGTTAAGGCCGGAGTCTTGCTTTGTATGTTGTGATCGTATAATTAATCCTAGAATAGATGCCGAATAGATATTTACACAGTTATTAATAAAATAGCAATAATATATGCAGCAAAGAACTCAACGAGAATGTGGAAATATTTCTGAAACATCAAAGCATTACTTTTCGGAGATGATCATAACATTAAATGTTCATGTAAAATATACGTTCGTTTAATATAGATTAGTCTTTATTTGTATAAAGCATTTGTATCAACAATATATCGTTTGACTAATAAATTAATATCGATGGTAGATCGATATAGCTAATGCTTACTTATTTTAACAAAAGTCAAGGCAGAACGCCGCATGATAGCCGGATTTTTCATTTTCAAGAAGGCGTTTCAGGATGTATAGCTAGTGGGCAGTAAGGAAATGCTTTGTATAACCATTTAAGGTATCAATAGTCATGTAGAATAAAACCTTACTTGAACAAAAAGTGTGCATTGGGCCTAAAATAAAAAAATTCTTGTTTGGAGTAACGCGACCGACCCATAAAAATCGTTTCCGACTCAATTTTTTTTTGGCATTTTGAGCCGCGAATTTTTTTTTCAACGCCTTTCCGCTACTATTTTCTGTTTCTGCTCTTTTCTTCTGTTTTGGTTCTTTTCGATTTGTAGACACACTCGTAGAGCTTCGGTTTTTATCGCTGATCGCAATGAGCGTTTCGAAAACATGGCTGACTGCAAGTTTGTCGAACGTGAACCGAACGAAATTACGTTTTGTGTGACAATAAATTACTTAAATAAAAAAATTAAAAACAACTTTGTAAGAAAATTCAATGTCGACTACACATGGTACGATGTATTTGATATTTTAATGGAGAATGATGAAACAATCCCGGAGAGCTTCTACGACAACTTCGAATAAATGTCCGATAGAATTGATTTTATTTGGTAAAACATAATGAAACATTTTACAATGTAAAATCAAGTGAACTACAAGTACACAAAGCCATTGTATGATTGTATGTAAAACAAAGCCATTGTATGATTGTATGTAAACCAATTTGTTTCACATTTTCGTTTGCTTATCTTGAGTGTCATAAGTTTGTTTTGTT
This sequence comes from Mya arenaria, assembly GCF_026914265.1. Classification (NCBI taxonomy): domain Eukaryota; kingdom Metazoa; phylum Mollusca; class Bivalvia; order Myida; family Myidae; genus Mya; species Mya arenaria. The sequence goes on from NC_069126.1 coordinate 75,303,288, forward strand.
GAGTTCATCTCTGTGTCAGTCTTAAGTAGATTGAAATTCTTTGAAATTAAAAAAATAAAGGATCAGAAGTTAAGATGTTTGTTGTTCAAAAGTTTATTACAATGCCTTGAATAACTCGTGTTATGTAGTGAATGTACTGTACACAAGATCCAGTTGTCGTTGGAGAAAAAAAAAAAAAAAAAAAAAAACCTACCTACCTACCCACCTTAAAAAATCTGGGTAGGGTTACTCCAAACAAGAATTTTTTTAAGGTTGGCCTTGGGATTTGTTTTTGACCTAGTGATTTTTTTCTAACAAAGGTGATCCATATTCATAGCTGATGAAGACGACATGCAAACACGATTTCAAACCAAGTTCAATATCAATTTGATGACAACTATTAAAATTATACGGGAGAATTAACCTAGTGCCAACATGTTTGGCATGAGGCTAGACAAATATTCGGACGAGTTTCATAACAATTGAATAACAACTATGATGCGGATTTTTCTTCTCTAAAATTTGATTATGTGACTTTATTTTTGACCAGATACTAATTGGATAAACGCTATTTAATTGATAACATGTAATAAATATTTGATCGAGGATTTGCTAACGACAAAAACCTGATAGCCCAACCGTACCCCGTCTTGTTTTCGATAGTTTATAATACTTTCATGGTAAAATTACGATAAGAACTATGTTTAACCATATAAAAGTCCTCCCATGATTTCGATAATTAATAAGTAATTCCTTATTATATGATCGATATCTATTGAATAATACAGTGACTAGCACATTGCTACATAAGAAACTGCAGAGACCAGCCCAGTTGTTGAAAAATCCTAAACCAAACCCTTTAAGAGGCACACGGTAAGGGTCAAATGGACAATGAACTAGAGACACACACATATAAACATCACTTACTCTTATACAAACACCTAAAACTTGCACAACAAACAAAAATACAAACACTAGAAACAAACCATATCTTATTGCTTTACCATTAAATAATTGGATCGGTGAAATAAGAGTTAACTGAAACAGGAGTATACTAGGGGCTTAAACAAAGAAGCATGGCCATACACTTACACTTGTCCCATCAGCTATTAATAATTACTGGATTAAAAAATAAGACTCATCAGAAGATGAAAAAAATGAAAACAATGAAGAATAAAGCATAAAAATAACATATACACTGAAATAAATATTTCCAGTAATTAACGAGCGGGTACCAACATCACCAGTACACGGAGGAATCATGCCGGAGCATCAATGCTAGCTCTTATTTTATGCCGCACATTTATGCTTAACTTCGATTGACGTAAAGGCATACTCACCAGTAAACGCCGATCGGACAAAAATGCCTTTTAGCATATTTTACTGAGTAGTTTGTTTGCACAAATACGCAATCTTTATAATAGTGTTATATATCACTATATTTTTCAAAACGTAATTTTGCTGATGACTAAATTCAATATTGTTTTAAACGTTGTGTTTCTTTTTTCAAACAAAAATATCCAAACTGTTGAAATAGTTATTTTACTAATTTTGGAATACAATATATGCAATAAAGTATTCACATAACTTCTAAAACCTGATATACGACATGGTCATTATATAACATAATTTTGTGCTGTTATAGCATGTTCTTCTATAACAGCAGATCAGAACATATGCGTTCGTATATCCTAAGATTGTTGCAACGGTATGCATCATGAAACCGAAAGGGAATAATTTCACTTCACACTACCATTTTCAACTTCCTGGATTGAATACATTTGTAAGATTCCGACACTTTGTACCTTAAGGCCATTTAGTTTTCGTAGTATTCTGAAGTATGATTTATTCGGCAAACGTTCCATTGTTGTGACAGTTCTACATGTATATAATAGTTTATCAATGGAACTAAAACCGAACACCACAATGCAATGCCATTTACCACGCTGTATGTATGGCAGAAATGTTGTTCCGGTATAATTAATACAAAGCAGTAATATTGTAGGGAACTTATTGTTTTTTGCCGTTTAAAAAAAGAATAAATAAAGATATCACCCCCCCCCCGCCCTCCCCCCCCCCGAAAAAAATACAATTAAAAAGGACTAAGATTAATAAAACACGTGCGAAGGTTAAATTTTATTGTAACAAACTTAATAAATTATTTGCTGATTTTGTAAGCACACACGCACGCAGGCACGCACGGGCGCGTGCACACACCTCAATTATACAAAATCAGTCTTAACCAATAAATCAATTTCTCATTAATCTAATAAGCTTCCAAGTACCTTGTTTTAAGTTTGGTTAATACACCAACTTTAAATCTAGCATTGTACATGTAGGATGTAATTTAGACCAATGCAATTGTGAATTCAGCTATTTTCAATCCTTCTGAAATGTTCATAGTTTTCGTTGGCAACACAGTCATTCACAAGTGTTTCGTAAGATCCACACAGTAAGAACTGCCATCCAAACAGACACTGTGGTGACATGGACAATACTACTATTACAACGGTCATTCTTACACCGGCACCGAATCCCTACGGTTCCAACACTTCCGGGGACATCCGAACACTCGTCTGCCACAATCTGTGTGTCCGGTAGGCAACTGCGACGAACACCTGTAATGATAGGTGGTGGTTGAACAAAAGCAATGTTACTTCGTGTGACGGCCGATTCTCGTGAAAAAAAGTTGAGGTGCCGTTTGCAAAAATAGATTATGTTTGCATCTGTACGCTTACAAAAAATTGCGTATCATTATTTCTTCATGATTATGTAAATGCTTTTATTGTCGCACCAATAATAGGTTTTACAGGCAAACCCATTATCTATATGGCGTAGGTCACGTTATATTTATGTTTGATATAGGGCGTTTTCGTTATCGATATATATACAAAAAGCTACAGAAACATGCTCAGCAAAAAGTTTAAACATAAACCCGGTTTAGTGGCAATGGACAACGCCAAAGACATAGAACACAAATTCACAAACAAGAAACATAGAACAGCACACAACTCTACAAACAGCACAGTGCATAAATACTATATATATATATATATATATATATATATATATATATATTTATATATAAATAATTGGTATGTTTATCAAGAATTGTTAGGTACCGCATTTGAACGGTCAGTAAAATGTAAATTTACTGGGCATATTCGGTTTCTTTATTAAATTCGTAATAGGTGAGAGGATAAGTAAATCCTAGTGCGTTTGTTAATGATGTAGCAACTGTATGATCGTTAAGTTAGCCATATCCACTTCATGTTACCAATATATATTTTATTTTCATTTATGACAAACAACTATGTAATAACGAAATTACATTTAGGACAATATTTTTTGTTTCGAGTATGTGTTTTAGGCAAAATGTTGTTATGAAAGATCTGATGCACAACACACGTTTTCATAATAGTAGCAGATAAAACATGTGTACAAAAATATAACCATAAATGTATGTATTGAAAGCACTTGTAAAAGATAGTTTTCAACTAATGTTGATGATTGTTTTCTAAAGGTGTCCTGTATTTTCAGCTGCATACGGAAATAAATTGGCCTGTAATAAATGAAAGATCATTTCACGTCCAATTTCATTTTGAATAAACAAGCTTTTTTGGTCTTGAACGATAGCAAAGAACAAACATACAAACTGCAATAACTTATTTTTCTGTCACTTATTGTACATTAGTATAATTAACTAGAGCTATCACTGAAGGTGATTAATACCCCCGAACGCCACCCTGATATGAAATTGCAGTCAACTATTTGGAAAGCCAACTAAATGACAACTTTATTTTATGGACTATAGTCAGTTATTCATTTTTTGATTATGTTTTTAAAAGTAAGAAAAAAGGCTTAAAACAATATCAGTGATGCTAATACTGAGATGTAGATACTGATATATTTGATGTTTTAAAGCACAGAATATACGATTGCCTATGACCATCTATAAATGAGTTAAGTTACTTTTTTATACCAGAAGTTTAAAAGTAATGGTTTATATAAACATATTTAGAAAGGAAAACACATAAAATGTTATGGATGGGTTTATTTTTGTTTTGTACAATGTCCGATTGTTATTGTTAAAATTAGAAAATAACGCTTTTATAATTGGTGTGCATTGCAAAAGTTTACATGGCAATCAATAAATGTTATACAATTTCCAGTTATGCGGAGTGACAAAATGTTGATTGAAGAGAAACAAACAAAAGAGCACTAAAAATGTATGTGAAATATAAACAAACCTCTTTTGCCTGAACTTTATGTATTCATCAACTTGGTTCTTCCATGGACTTTATTTAAACTGTTATCACTGATGGCATTTTTATGAAGAAGACAGTGTATAAACATTTGGCATTTGTGGAGTCTTGGTACACAATTTATTACAAACAACACTACACTCATTTTGAAGCACTTGAAAGTTTTGAACATTTATGTAATTGTATGTCAACAAATAGCATATGTTCATCATAGTTTTGATACTTAAAACACTCTGTTAATAAGTATGCAGTGCTCTTGTGGGTTCAGTGCACTTTATTATATAGTTATGAGTGGAACTGCCAATAAAACTATCAAATGGTCACTGTAGTTTTCAAGTTATGCTCCGGACAAGAAAAAAGTAACAAAGGGCAATAACTCTGTAATTGGCTGAAATAGAATTGCGGTTCCTGTACAATGCACTTCCTCTCATTATGATCTATCGCTGTATGAAGCTTTATTAAATTCCATCCAATAATTTTCAAGTTATGCTCGGGACAAGAAAAAAGTATTAAAGGCCATAACTCTGTAATTAGCTAAAATAGAGTTATGGTTCTTGTGCACTGCACTTCCTCTCATTGTGCTTTACCATTGTATGAAGTTTCAATAAATTCCATCTTGTAGTTTGCAAGTTAATGTCTGGAAAAAAATTGACAGCAAAAAACAACAAATAAAGGGCAATAACTCAGTAATTAGCTAAAGTAGAGTTATGGTTCTTAAACACTGCACTTCCTCTCATTGTGCTTTACCAGTGTATGAAATTCCAATAAATACCATCCAGTACTTTTCAAGTTATACTCCGGACAAAAAAAAGTGACAAAGGGCAATGACTCAGTAATAAGCAAGAATAGAGTTTTAGTTATTGTACACTGCACTTCCTCTCATTATGCTCTGCCATTGAATGAAGTTTAATTCAATTCCATCCAGTAGTTTTTAAGTTATGCTCCGGACAAGGTAAATTGCAACGGACCGACCGACAAACCGACGACCGACCGACCACAGGGTGACTCCAATATACCCCCTTCAAACTTCGTTTGTCGGGGGTATAATAAAGGTATCATTCCATTATTAAATGGACAGAAGTTTACTTTACCAATAGTATAACTGTTGTCTTCCTTGGTAATCTTTTCCTTTACACATACGCCCTCACAATATTGCGGTGTCAGCGTTTTTTTGTTGAATGTGTCTGCACAAGGCTCTCCGACCCTGGTGTTACACGTGTAACAAAACACTGGGGCTTTTGTTGTTCCTGTTGTTGTCGAGGGTACTGCCTGGCTAGAAGTAAGCTGGACTGTGAAGATAAATGATTTCAGTTAATGTTTAAGTTTATATAAATTCCAACCCAATTGTGTTTTACTCTTCTTTATTTAAATTCCTTAAATGACATACAATATATCGAGTTGTTTACTGCGTATGCATAAACTAAAATGATTTTGTTTCAAAGCATATATTTCATACTTACATATACTTTTGTAAGCTTTAAAGCAGCACTCCCACAGATATTCCATTTTTAAAGCTCTTTTTTTTGTCTTGGAAATAGCACATTTTTGCGTAAATATCTGCAAACCAATGATAAAAGATTGCTGACAAGAGATCAGATCGCATATTTCCGTTCGAAAATTAATGCTTTATGTCTTAAACCGTTACTAACGGTATAAGACAAATGCATAAAATATTAATTTTTCAACTTAAATATAAAAATCTGCGATCTAACTTTTTGTCAGCAGTCTTCAGCAGTTTCCATAGATTTTCGCAAAAAATTGGCTCGTTACCAAAACAAAAAATACAAAAGTTGTCAAAACGTTCAATATGTGAGGGTGCAGCTTTTACACACATATTAATTTCGTCCCTTTGGTAATCAACCAATCAAAGCTATAAAATTCTGATGCGGGAAGTATGAAGGCATGTGGAGAATGATTCATTACACACTGTAAGTTATCATGTCCCTGTAGTTTTCAATAAACTATTGGATCATCTTCATCACCATCAACACCACCACTTAATCACCACTCACATGAGCATTATCATCATCATCAACATCATAAATACCATCAGCCGCATCACCATCATCATAAATACCATCAGCCGCATCACCACCATCATCATCATCATCATAAATACCATCAGCTGCATAATCACCTTCATCATCATATCATGGTTGTCGATATGTTCTATTGTTATTTTTATCAAATATTTTGTATTAAGAATGCTTATAACGACAAAGATGCCATTAACGTTATTATTTTTTTAACAATCTTTTATGTCAAAATAATAACAGTCTTTAGCAGTGTAGTTATATTTGAAAATTGTACTGGTTCTTACTGCAATATTGCTAGATATAAACATGCCTTACCTGTTGCTAGCAAAAGTGAGTACATCATCAAAACCGCGATTTTTTTCATGGTTGTATTGCTTAATAAATATTCTTCTAGAATAATACAAAGGAAGATATTCCAACTTTGTTTTAACAAAAATATGTATATGAACAACTATCGAAAAAGGTCCAGTAGTCGAAACTTTTAAACATAAACCCATTCAATGGCACAGGGCTAACGCCAGAGATAAACGTATTTATAAATGTGTGTACTACTAAATTCTTTTAACCAACGATCATTTGTAATCCACTCGGTTGGAACATTGAATACCAGTCGTCTATCCGCATTCATGAGTGTAATTTAACACCCGTTTACGTCTACTTCTATTTGTTCACAGCAAAGTCGCTTCTTCCGGGTTGCAGTTGATTTTCTTACATTAAATATTTTACAATCAATTAAAATATTGATTTTACACTTTCTTAACATTGACGTGCCATTGCGGATATTTTTATTGTAAAAATTAAGGATAATTGTTGAAATGTCTTTTTTTGTAATCATTTGTTTAATAAACCAACGAGAAATAAACCAGGAATAGATAGTGAATTTCAAGTTCTTTTATTTAGTAGGAAACAGATACTGTAATTATATGTGCGATAAATGTAAACGTATCTAGTCTGCATGTCACAATTTAAGTATAGTTTAGCTGTTCAAATGTTAATGTACAATGGCTGAGGTTACATTATACTTATAAGAGTATTAACTATAATCAGTTCGAATGTAACCGTGTGTTCGATTTGTATAAAGATGCACATATACTGCTTCGCTATAGAGCTAAATTTTAAAGCAACGCGGAAGCGCGTCCGCCTGCAGAGCGAGAGGTCGTGGGTTCGAACCCCGACAGGTGTACATTTTACTTTTTATTTGGATGACCTCTATTAAACATAATATTATACTTCATTTAAAATGCTCAACCGCAAAATATTACCATCCATGTATGACGAGGTTGGAAAATAGTTCAAGGGAATAATTGCATGTAATGTAATTAAGCCTTCAGATAGCCAATACTCATTTAATGTGTTGGTCAGAAAGAAGACTGGCAGTCTGCGTTTCTGTATAAAATATAGTTTGTTAAACAGCCGTACACGCAAAAATGCCTACTTGTTGCCCAGTTTAGACGATACGGTGGCTGTGTTCATCAACGAAACACATCCCAAAACTTTCATGACTCTTAGTTTTAAAGTGTATAAGTTTTAAGTGACACATTACCAGAAATGACAATTTCCCTAATCCACGGTCAATCAATCTGGTATTACTCAGTTCACGGGGACATGAGACCTGAAGTGCATAACTTTATCGACAGATTAACATTCCCCAAAAGTTCCATCACATTTAATATTTAAGTTTTAGTGACACAAGTTCGCATAAAAATACCAGACGGAATCACGGACGGACGCACGAACGGACAAGGGTAAATTTTTGTTTGAGGCATAACAATTCAGACTGGGTCGAGGTCGCACTAAAAGGGATGTTTTATTGCTGGTGTAAAGACCAGAGACAGACTGCATGTTTTATTGCTGGTGTAAAGACCAGAGACAGAGTACATGTTTTATTGCTGGTGTAAAGACCACAGACTGACTGCATGTTTTATTGCTGGTGTAAAGACCAGAGACAGAGTACATGTTTTATTGCTGGTGTAAAGACCAGAGACAGAGTACATGTTTTATTGCTGGTGTAAAGACCAGAGACAGAGTACATGTTTTATTGCTGGTGTGAAGACCAGGTACAGACTGATTTTTTAGTGCTAGTGTAAAGACCAGAGACAGACTACGTGTTTTATTGCTGGTGTAAAGACCAGATCCAGAGTACATGTTTTATTGCTTGTGTAAAGACCAGAGACAGAGTACATTTTGTATTGCTGGTGTAAAGACCAGGGAGCGACTGCTTGTTTTAGTGCTGGTGTAAAGACCAGAGACAGACTACGTGTTTTATTGCTGGTGTAAAGACCAGAGACAGAGTACATGTTTTAGTGCTGGTGTAAAGACCAGGGACAGAGTACATGTTTTATTGCTGGTGTAAAGACCGGAGACAGAGTACATGTTTTATTGCTGGTGTAGAGACCAGAGACAGAGTACATGTTTTATTGCTGGTGTAAAGACCAGGGACAGAGTACATGTTTTATTGCTGGTGTAAATACCAGAGACAGAGTACATGTTTTATTGCCGGTGTAAAGACCAGGGACCGACTGCTTGTTTTAGTGCTGGTGTAAAGACCAGAGACAGACTGCATGTTTTAGTGCTGGTGTAAAGACCAGAGACAGATTACATGTTTTAGCGCTGGTGTAAAGACCAGAGACAGATTACATGTTTTAGCGCTGGTGTAAAGACCAGGGACAGACTGCTTGTTTTAGTGCTGGTGTAAAGGCCAGAGACAGAGTACATGTTTTATTGCTTGTGTAAAGACCAGAGACAGAGTACATGTTTTATTGCTGGTGTAAAGACCAGAGACAGACTGCATGTTTTATTGCTGGTGTAAAGACCAGAGACAGAGTACATGTTTTATTGCTGGTGTAAAGACCAGAGACAGAGTACATGTTTTAGTGCTGGTGTAAAGACCAGAGACTGAGTACATGTTTTATTGCTGGTGTAAAGACCAGAGACAGAGTACATGTTTTATTGCTGGTGTAAAGACCAGAGACAGAGTACACGTTTTATTGCCGGTGTAAAGACCAGAGACGGACTGCATGTTTCAGTGTGTTTTTTTTATTATTATGAATTATCGTCTAACCTTATAATGTTTCAATTATATTAAAAGTTTGGTTCATCCATATAATGTGTGTACTAAAAACGGATGAATAATAGTATGTATTCGGGCATATATTTTTCCCAATGTTCTTTAGAAGTTCAGTTCAACTGACCTCAAGATTGCAATCAAATGGGTTTAAGGGTAAAAAAAAGTAACCATCTATCTTATTTATATTGAATATAGGAAAAAAAACTTTTTTCGGGATATATGAAAACTGACCAAATTGTATTTTTATAAAAAAAAAATCACTCGCTCGCTCCAATTTTGTTTTTCAAAAATCCGAGGAACAAAACATTAATTTGGCGTTATTCCTGGAGATAATTATAAGTCGTAAGTTATATCATAGTTATGCGTTTGTTTGTAACCACGCTTATTAAATCAAGGACAATTGTGTAAGGAAGCAATTATTGCCAAACTACCTTCTTGAGTGCTTTCGATATTGTGTTAAAGGCCTTTGTGACATTCTTGAAGTAACAATATAATTGCACAGGGACACATTAAGGAAGAAGACTTGACAAAACACTCGTGATTGCTGCCATTGGCTTTATATCAATCTGGGTAAGGTTTACGATAAAAATCGACATGTAAAAATACATGTATTCAGAATGTGATCGGAATTTAGATTTTATAAGAGTTTAATGTAAATAAAGTGAATCTTCAGATTAGGACCAACACCACCCACGACTAAAACTCAAAGTTCAACTCATATGTGTTGCATGTGCCCATTCGAATGCCAGCAAATTAAGGTTACGGAAAAGTACCTACCTACCGATAAGTGGTATAACAAAATGCGCGAAAATATGTATCGTACGATCATGTTTTCACCCATAATGACGAGGAGTTGAAACTTGTTATTATGTGTATTTCTATAAAATGTATGCTCATTTCAAAGATTTTGCCCTTATTATTTGGATGAAAACGACTTTTTTGCATAAAAATCACATATCATAAGAGAATGTCATGCTGCACATTTAACACAGCAAATAAGTTTATGATAACCATTTAAAAATGCATTTATGGATATTCGAACATACTTCGTTTATAAAAGTTTTTGTTACGATGAAAGTTCATCAAGAGAAAACCACCCTAATATTTCTGGCAGAAAAAAGGGATTGCTGATGTCAAGTAAATCGTCCAAAAACCTTTATAGAGTTCGGGTATACGCGGATGTGAGGAGCCTCGGAAAGAACACCTTAAAAAGCGCAGTTATACCTCGCCTGGCTGGATATTTTGACAAAGATCAAATATGACAGGCTGCCAAGCACTGGCAGGAACAAACTCTGATAGATGGTCATTTGATGACATTCTAAACTACGACTTCATTCAAAAACAACTACTGGGTTTGTCCCTGTTGTCTCACATGTATAAACAAAAAGTGTCCATCTGTCGTTAAAAAAGATAGGTTGAACGAAAAAAAGGATATATAGAATGAAACAAAATGTAAAATTACTACTACTAAAGCTACAGAAACAAACTGCATATCGAAACATTTAGGAATGACCGTCTTTAAAAACACAGTCGCAAAACCCATCATACTCTTAACCAGATATACACATGAACAAATGAATCGCAGATTTTCATTATCAAAATTAATGTTTTATGGCTTTAACCGTTACTAACGGGAAAATGCATAAAACATCAAATTTTGAATTTAAATATAATAGTCTCCGGTCTATTTTTTGTCAGTAGTCTTATATAACTGGTTTCCATGGATTTTCGCAAAAAGTTGGCTCGTTCCAAGACAAAAAACAAAAAAAGTTGTCAAAACGGTCAATCTGTGAGAGTGCAGCTTTTAAACAAATTTCTCATGCACACAACTTTTCTTCTACGGTGGCGAATGTGCTGATTTCTTCTCAAACTGTATGATCAATATGAAAATGTGTAACATTGACCTGCTGCTAAGGCCTCCCTTACTGAAAAGGCCTATATATTGGACCTCATACGTTGAAAGGTTAATTTTATTGATTGTTATGGATACAAAAGCGACAATATATAATGTGTAGATCAATTTTACCTGTTCATGTCATAATTGTAGTGTTAAAACGTGCATTTTGTATATCTAAGTTTGAATTGATTGCAAGTAAAGTGTATTATAACATAAATAACTAGAACTGTAAGCCATAGGCTAACGAATACCCCCCACCCCTCCATGTCTAGGTTGTTTGCCCTGGAGTTAGGCCGGACAAAGCTAATTTTGCCTACAAGGGGAGATAACTCCAGTCAGGGTCATGTGACCTGTACCAAATTCACAGAGGCGAAAGTTTACAACATGGCCATTAATTTCTGAAAGTTTGATAAAGATTTGTTGAATAATAACAAAGATGAATCCCGGACAAGGCTTATTTTGCCTACTTTAACACATCAAGGGGAGATAACTCTGGTCAGGGTCATGTGACCCGTACCAATTTCACAGAGGCGCAAGTTTACATCATGGCCATTAATATCTGAAAGTTTGAAAAAGATTTGTTCAATAACGACAAAGATGAATCCCGGACAAAAAAAAAACGGACGGACAAACGGACAGACAGACGGACAGACGGACAACCCGATTCCAGTATACCCCCCCCCCCCCAAACTTTGTTTTGGGGGGTATAATTAACTACTTAATTAAAATGACTACGTGGTCTACATGCTGCGTAGTTAAATCTAAAGATTGCAAACATTGTAAATCGTGAATGTACATCCGAAATTGTTTTCTATGGGAAAATGGCCAATGTATTCCAAATGGTAGCTCGCTTTGACAATTCTTGGCTTTTTTAACAAAAAAAAATGTATTTGCCTATTTTAGGCCGTCAGATCCCCGTTTCAATTATGGTCGCATTGCATAAAGCTGTGGGGTCGCACATTTTGCCAATCGCATCGCTAAATGCGTTTCAATAAAAATCACAAAGCACCTCTGGTCGAAAATATCAGTGCTTATATTTCGATTGGGTACAACGAATCGTAAACGGACATTTAGACGCAATAATGGCCAACGCAGTTACGGTTTGTTTTCAACAACGACGTAATAGACGAAAAAAAGTACCTATAAGGCGAGTTTTTTAATGCTCGGGTTTTATCAATTATAGTAGTACGAGCTTTTGACTTCGTTTCACGTTACCGTTTGGATCGAGTGCTGTTCCAAATTGTTTGAAACGGGCGGGAAAACTTGTAAAAGACCTGTCGCGGTGGACATACCATTCCTCCGGACAATGAAGTAAGCGTTTAATGGACTTCATCTCAGTATTCATGATGTTAATGACTAGTGAATTATACGGTACGAGATCGAACGGGAAATACCGTACAGGTATTTTTTAAATCAACATCCGTCTGACTTTCACCATCACTGAACGAAATGAAATATATTATTTAATGTACAGTAACACCAATATATGTTTGTAATTTGTTTCTTAATAAACATAAACGTGCAGTATACTAATAGTTGCCTATTAGTGTATATTATATATTTTAACTGCTTTGTAGCATTACTTGCTGTATGAGGCTTCTTGTTAAATCAATTTAGTTAATTGGAAAAAAATGGGATAATATAACATGATGTTATCGTCATTGGCAATTTCCGATTCGTTGGCATAGCGACTTGTTTTCTCACATAATGTTGGTGTGTTTGGTTTGGTAAATCGATGTTAAAGGTATACACATACAATTTAAAATAAATATAATCATATCTCACAATGTGAATTGTAACATTTCTTGTTGTATCATATCTCACAATGTTAGTTTAACTTCAATTCTATAGAAAAGTCATACAAATTGATACATGCCTTGTAAAATAAAATATATGAACAACCGCAATTACCGTATCTGACGAGGTTATTTGCTTTTATTTCATGATAATTCAAATATCAACTGCATTATAAATAATAAGACAATTTTATTCCTAGCCAATGATAAGGACTTTTGAGTCATGCGTGCGTATAATCAATGATGGAATTATAATTCAGTAGTCACATGCTGTACTTTAACATTGCACATCTCCTTTACATTTGATGAATACTCTCTAAAAGGTCTCTCTTTTTCAAATAAACAGAGATTGGGACATTTATATGCTTTCATGTAGACGTGCAAAGAAATGAACTGATAAAAAAGGTTGTACATAACAGAATTTTGCTAAAATTGTTAAATTGCAGGTTTCTACAGGTTGAACGTAGGGCAGAAAGTGGAAAACAGATATCGAAGAGACAGAGGAACGGACCGCTAGGTATCAGCTTACCTGTCACGATGTGATTGGCAAAATAAGGGTTCATAATTTTTATAATAAATAAAATATTGTCGAATGATATTATAACCAGAATATGTTAAAACGTTAACTCATAGGATAGGGACTGAGTTCTAATTTTAAATTCCACATCACACAAGCTTAAATCAAAATATGTGATGTTCGATACAAAAATATGTTTACAATTATTAAAAAAGCCTCGTTCAAATTTTGGTATATTACCATGTATAGTCATTACAAGAATATAAGTATAATAATCTTTCAACTAAACCCAAGTACAGACATTCAAAATGGTGTAGCCCAGCAACATTAAAATGTTACCTAGTGATCCTATGAAAAGTTAATGCCACTCGACAAATGCGTCTTAAGTTCATAATTGAAAAAACAAAACACAATGGAATAAAATGTTGTTAGACTATTTCTACTTATATGTTAAGATATTTTTTGTTGATTTCGAGACAGTTTATAATTGTTTATTATACCATTCAAAACCATTGTGTAGTTGTTTATATTAAGGGAACGGTATCGTTCATTTCAAATTGAACATGATTAAACACTGTACAGATGTTTAGAACTTAGATGTTGAACTATAAAAGTTTATGTCAAGCGCTTGCTGTATATGGAACAACCAGCTTTGATTATGCACACCAGGTCTTCTACCTAGACCATGCACAGCAAATGGACCAATATAAAGACAATTCAAATCGGCCAAGTGCGACTGCTTTGGTGTGTGCTGCTGGTAGTTTTGACATCTCACTGAATTTGTATAAGTTAAAAGGAAAAAATATATTTTGTAATTAAACTAAAAAGAACTGGAGTGCGTTCATATTTACTCTGCGGCATTCTTGTTTAAATATATAACTAATGCCAATGTTCTTACTTAAATATAGTGCAAATATATCTGTTATATTTTATAGTTGTTGCTTTCCAGGTTCACAGATATTAAATCTCAGTGATGAAGGGTTTAGCTGTGATGTGGGCAAGTGGGCCAATGAAGTGGTATCTCATTTTCAACATCTTTCGTATGAAGAAGAATCTGCTAAATATAGTTATGGCTTAATTCTTTTATTTTCTTACTTTAAACTCAATGTCTTGAGTTGAAGGAAATCAGTTGATTAAACTGCATGTAATTCTATGTTTAAGTTATGGTGTCTGGCGCTTTCATAAGGGTCTACATAAAGAAATAGAGGGTCACACAAAGTCCTAACTGACATTTTCGTCTGTGGAAGGTAAGTTGTAAGAATGAATTGCTTCAATTTATGTGCTTTTAAATGTTTCTGTTGCAAAACTGAAATTTTTTGGCGTTACCCAGATTTGAAACAGTGAAATAATAACTTTACAATTTTTTTTTAATTTGGATCAGCTATGTCTTCACAAGCAATAGTCAGCGTGCATAGTGCTGGGAAACTATTTCAACTATGTCTATGTAGTATAGTTAAATGCTAAGGCATCATTTCATTAAGTGACAACATTTTTCCAGTCAAATAATAACAAGATATATATATATATATATATATATATATATATATATATATATATAGGATTCGAATATTTAAACATGAACCCCGTTTAATTACACAGGGTCAACGTCAAACACATATAACACTATAACAAACAATCACAAACCAGATACATGGAACATCAGCACAAAACTTCACAAAAACACACTGCACATATGATATATAAAAACAAGTGGTGTTTATCAAGGATTGTTAGGTACCGCCTTGGAAAATAGTAAAATGTAAATTTACTTAAGGGGTTTAAACTAGTTCGTGTGCTCAATTTCACTCTGAAGTATCTACAATTCAGAGCCTAAAATCGCATTTCAGTGACCTCATTCATGACCTAGGTTTATGCCTAGGCTTCGCTGTATGTTTCAGTGGACCCCTTCCCAACAATCCCGAATTAAGTCAAAACGTTAAAGGTAAATAATATCAAAATATGCATTAATTTGAGGCACTTACATAAAAAAAATATTAAGTAAACTCTAATACTTCTCTTAGGGATCCCGACTCGATCTGCAGACGTAGAAATACATTTCAGAGTACCTTAAGCAAAAACTGTCCAGATGTATAATGCAGATATTGCTTGAAACTATTATAATCTCACAGTCTGCCTTATGCACCAGTCAATTGTAACCACGGTCCAGGGGTATACCGGGGTTAGCCGGGGAAATGGGCCGTGTTTTTACCTTTTAGTTGGCCCCGCAGTGCCGGGTGAATGCAGTTGTTTTGTCTTCGCTTTGAATATAGCGGGGAATGGGCCTTACCTATGGTCCCTGGGGTGCGGGGGCATATGGCGGTGATTAAACCATCTGTTCGTCCCCGCAGGACGGAGATTTTAGCCGGGGTTGGCTGGACCGAAAGTCAAAGTCCCCGCTATTCCCCGGACCTGGGGGCCGTGGTTACAATTGACTGGTGCATTAGCAAGTAAGGTTTTGTAACTGTGCTCATAGAGTTTCATAATGAAAAACATCATTGTACTAAATCTAGGAACAAATTAAGAAAACATTATTTAAAAAAATAACGCCATAATCTTT
Organism: Mya arenaria; assembly: GCF_026914265.1. Taxonomy (NCBI): domain Eukaryota; kingdom Metazoa; phylum Mollusca; class Bivalvia; order Myida; family Myidae; genus Mya; species Mya arenaria. The sequence continues at coordinate 75,319,402 of NC_069126.1, forward strand.
TTCCAAATGAATAATTACCCTAGGTAAAATTATGTAAAAAGTGAGATCACATGATGAAACTTTTCGAGGCCGCCAAAGGTATTAAAGAAACGGTTTTAAAGATAACACGAAGACGGTCCGGTCCGTGTATATACCGTCTTTTCGTTTTTCGCTTTTTACAACTGAAAGTAAAAAAAGAAAAAAGGGACGTTCAAATCCTTTCTCGTTTTTCTATTGATTGAATAGAAAACCAGATTTGATAGGCTTTTTCCTTTCCGTTTTTAATTAAAATCACGGAATATAAAACAAGGAAACTATTTATTTATACCGTTTTTTGTTTTTTTCGTTTTACAAAGTGTAAAACGAAAAACAAGCTATCCTATGTATACCGTCATTTTGTTGTTCGTTTTGTTATGATTGAAGTAAAAAACGTAAAAGGAACATTCGAATCATTTTTCGGTTATCTTTTGACTGAATAGAAAACCCTAATTAATAGGCTTTTTCTTTTCAATGATTTCAATTTAACTCACGGAAATCAAGGCAAGAAATTGATTTTTTTCGACCGATTTTCGATTTTTTTTTATAAAGCACAACACGAGTTGCGCTGCAATTTCCTGTTTTCGCATGAACTTGACCACATTACAATATTTGTGAACGTTTACTAAACAACATCATAAGCGGGAAGACTTCCAGATGTATATCAATAATCCAACGTGAAGTTAACACAGATTTATTTCTGAGGTATTTTTTAAATATATTGTTAAATGTTGTACCTGCTGCACGACTTAACAAGATGCCGAGTATTAAGAAAACAAAATGAGAAGTTTGAAATCAAATCCTACAAACTAGAAACTCTTTCATTAAGAATAGGCTAATTCAGGCATACCAGCTTCAGTGACGTTACATTATTTGATTCATTATACATTTTAAGATAGAACATATCGAAAAAGTCGGAAAAACTAAGGATAATAAGTGTCTGACTAAAATTTTATGTTCAAATAACGCATAAATTGTTGGGTAAAATAATCCCATGACTCCTTCACCGTTCGCCCAAATATGGGCCTTCTGAAGGAACCAAAAAGCTTCTGTCCCTTTGAAGCAATTTGTTCCAGAGCTTCCACTTTTAACCTGTTTGCAGAGCGTTTTTTTAGCCATCTAAGTCATTGCAGACGATCAAATGGTATGATATTTACTACTGGCCATTCTCCTTGGGAAGAGTAATTACGAATTAAGCGCAAATCGACGTAAATATATTCTCGATCAACTAATCACTGCTTCGTAAAATCGGATGAAAAAAAGAATCAGCTAAATCGTTTAACGAATTGAATCTCGTTACTTATCCGTTTTTTGCGAAATTGGCCCCTAGAGATTAAAATAACACAATCCTCCATCCATCTGGTCACGCCAGGGTGCCACACACTAGTGGCAAGACGTGCACTGTAGTCAATCGCGAACTGGGTTTCTAAAGAGTTTATTTCTTAAGATACAGTTACATAAATATTGATGTTGGGCATAGGGCAATGTGAAAAGTCAAATGCCAAATAATATTATTGTACACACAATAAGGCAACAACAATGGGCCAAATGTCTTAAATGTAAGGCTTGTGGTGTCAATAAAATGTTGTTATCTTTTTTCCAAATCATTGTTAAACTGCGTGCTATTTGAATGGCCTTTTGCACAAAATTCATACAATCATATAGTGTACAAAATAAAAACTTGTTTCACCTTTCAAGCACCTGCTGTTTTTTTTTAAATATTCAGCTGCTATATGATATTTTATTCACGTCTAAAGCCATCTGTTCTTCATATTTTCTATAGTTGTTTATCACTGATAATTTGTATAAGTTTATTGAAGGGCAAATTAAGATGAAAGGTTGTTAATCCTTCTTTGATACATCTTGGGAGAGCTGGGCATATTGCGTTATGGTTTATATCAGATGAAGTCCCAGTTTAAACAATACTTATGCAAGACCTCATGGAATAAACAAAAAGGAAAAATAAAACTGATTATTAAATGATAGGAAGGAAAACATTGAGATCATATATTTTGACGATAAAGAAAATTCAGCATCTATTTAATCATGCTTAGAGCACGAAATATATCTTTATACTGAATTACAAAGGTATAGAAAAAGTGGGATTGAAACGGACAACTTGCTGAAGGCTTATAGAATGCTTGATTCTACACCAATCAAAAATACATAAATTGGAACCTGTCATCGGTCTGTTACAAAGGGAATTGTGCATAGAAGAGTTACATAAAGTTTTGTTGGATAGGATAATGGGCGAACTCTCAATACTACTTGGACACTACAGCACTAATGTACGCGTAACCAGACATAATTGGAAAGATCATTCATATCCATAATTTCCAAAAGATTCAATTGCAGAACAAGGTGAACAGTTCTTAATTGATGCATACACTCCAAAGGTTGTTTGAATAAAAATGGCAAATATTTCAGATGAAGAGCGTCTCATTCAAATGTACAAGAAGTTAAAGTTCTTAAAGCTTCATATGTTCGAAGATGACAGTAGTAATTTTTGCGAGACTTTTGGCAAGCTACAGTAGGGGGATATTTCCACCAATTATGACAACAAAATACATAGTGATTTAGTAGAAGCTTTACTTACTCCAGCATATTTGCAATGAATATGGAGTCTACCTGGACTATGTGGCGTTAGTTTCTTAAAAGACATAGGAACGAGAGTAGTAGTGTTCCCAATGGAAAGGCGCACAGATTGCATGTATACATTGAGGACGTAACTGTATCCAACAGACAATATACGATATATGAATCGGTGAATATAATTGAATAGCTTGTTAACTTGCTCTGCAGTGTTTTAATTGTTTTCTTAATAACTTAACTTTGCATGAACTATCTAAATAAGACAAATAAAATACAATTTGTATTCCATTTTTGCTTGAAGTGTGCTTGATATAGCTGTCATAATATTTGTCTGAATATAGAAGTGCTCTTTTCAATTGATAGAGGGTCACCTCTAAATTAATAGAATTTCTTTTGTGTCTAAATGTTATCAGTATTGTGGCAGTCAAAACTATTGAAATGTTATTATTTTGACGTCTCAGCAATGGTACCAGATTAATGTTTATAAAAATATGTTGGTAATAAACAAAACACAATACATGTCTACTGTTAAAAGATACAAAATTATCATCATTGCCTCTCATCGATGCAGATCATGCATCAATATATGCAAAAAGCTACAGAAACATTGTCAGTAGCAAAAAGTTTAAACATAAACCCGGTTTAGTGGCAATGGACAACGCCAAAGACATAGAACACAAATTCACAAACAAGAAACATAGAACAGCACACAACTCTACAAACAGCGCAGTGCATAAATGCTATATATATATAAATAATTGGTATGTTTATCAAGAATTGTTAGGTACCGCCTTGGAACGGTCAGTAAAATGTTAATTTACTGGGGGTTTAAACTAGTTTATGTGCACAAACCTCACTCTTATCCCAACAATTCTTAATAAAGATAAAACGCAAAAGATGTTGTTTCAGTATTTTATACAAACAGGTGCGACTTGTTCCCTGTTGCACATATCAAGAAAGGTGGCTACACAAGAGACCTTTATCATGTCCGATCCCAGCATTCTACTATCTACTAAAACCTTCCTGTTTGAACCCTTTATACTACCATTCATTTAAGTAGTCAAAACTTTTCGAAATTAATGACTTCAATAATTTCATTATAATATGCATTCCATAGCACGTAGGGAAAATACCTACAGTTTCATGACACCACTATTTGTAGTGTAAATGTTTAACCTGTGGTAGTCTTCCAATTATTTTCAGTACTTTCAAATAAACTATTTTTCAAATACAGTTATCCAGTGTGTGTGTACCACGTGATAAATGACGTCATGTATGCTACGTCGGAAGGCAACATTTTGCTTAGAATTATGACCTTATTCAAACATAACTTTTCTTTTACTACAGCATTTCAGATAAAACAAAGGGCAGTCTATGTCGCTTAAAGAGCCCGTTCGTTTTATTTGCGAAGTTTGATAAGATGATGAGTTTCATTAAACACTTCGACAAACCTGTTTCCAACATAGTTTTGACAGTGCTCCGTCCGACGACCGTATTATGAAGGTTTGTTTTAAAAAACTAAACTCTCAATCAAACTCTGGTAAAAGACCGAAGGCGGGGCTCCGTATATGTTTCAATAGTGAAGAAATAGTAGTTATCCTTGTTTAAAGTCTTCATTCGAAGGTAAACGAAGCCTTCTGACGTAGCATTTATGACGCAATTTATCACGTGGTATACACTCACTAATCTGTAAAAGATAAAAACAAATATTTCAACTAAAATGCAGTTTTATTTGTGAGGAAAACTAATAATTATTAATTGGAACTTGTAATGGAATTGGGTGAATCTTAGCTTCATCGAAAACATACATTGCCTAACCTTTGAAGCTTAAAAAACTGACATCACGGGCAACTTCTTAAAGGTGTTTGCGCAGAATTGTTTTCGAGTTGAAACCTTTGATTTGCATCAATTAAGAGATTGTTACATTCATTGGAAATGTTGCCTTTAAGAAACCAGCGACTTTTTTAGAATGCTGTATTTTTTTTAGGATGCTGTAATTTTGAACGTACGAAATTTCATTGTAAGGAATCACGGTTAGCATACGTTCTATTTCTAGTGACTATTCTAAATGAACATCAATATCAATATATATATTTAGTCTAAGAATTTGCTTTAGATTCAAACGACACACTTAACCCTGTATTCGTATTGATCAAATCCATCTAATGTTAAACAAGAACATAATGAAAACTAATATTTTTAAAGCTGTTACCACTCTAGCCAACTTCTGGGAACTTCAGGGCTCGAATTTTAGCTCGCATACTGGCTAAACGCGAGCCAGTTTTGCCGATAGCGACCACCTGATTAAAAAGATACTTGCTAAAATTCGCGAATCCCATATTTCAAAACAAAAAAAACAGAGGATTAACGCTTATGAGTATGCAACGAATATCATGTCGCTTAGACGCTTTACAGGACATAACAGGTAAGCATTTAACGCTTTGGCGACATCGATTGTGAGAGCCGTTGACAAGCAGAGATGTACAGCAATGAAAGGGAAGAGGCCAACAGCACTGCCATACGGACATAAAAAGTAAATGTTTCTCTGCTTATGTTGAATAACACTGACACTGTTATATATTAAGCCAGACAGACAGAACAATAATTTAGACTAGTTGAGAAATCTTAAATGTATTGTTCTATTGATTCAATAACTAATGACATGTGTTCGGATGAAAACGTAACATTTGTTCATTAAACATTTAACTAGAACTCGTTTGCATTGATTTTTGACACTTTATTATATGACAAAGAAAGCTTAATTTACACAATCTTATCTTTTGAAAAAGTATCAACTAGTAACTCTTTGAAAATGCGTGTTGAAAATTTAGTTGGAAAAATAAATGAATTTTGGCCCTGCACATTTGAGGCTTAGATATGTACGTGAATTCCTCCCACAACGTCTGTTCTGTTCTCAGGTTCTGTTCTATTACAGTCATATATACCACCTCAGGAGTTCCATTCTTCTCTCTACCTACCCTTTGTTCCTTCACTCAAGCCGTGCGCTTTGTCCTCCGCCATCATTGTCTTAATTCAGTTTCTACTTCCACAACCTTTACGTTCACGAAACATACATTCTTTGCGATCTGTGTCGCATACTATCTTCTTTTTCAATCAATGGGGTCATCTCTTTAATCATATTCGCAGCATTACTTTTAAGGTAATTTTCACGAGCATTTTCTGCGATTTTCTCGGACGTATTCATTACCCAGGGTGTTGATGACTGTTTGAAATCTTGCTGCCATCCAAGTGATTTGGAGTGTTTTAAAATCACCAGAAAGGAGCCTTACATGCTTGTTAACACGTTTTCTTTTTAAAAGTTGCCTGAAACGGAGTCGAACGTAGCGACATTGTGTTTAAAGATGCACTATTACTCCAAAATAAGATTCAACACATTTAATACAAATGTTTTAATATACCCCAAAGGATGAGCAAATGTCGAAAAAATGTTTTTATGAAGGATACTGAGTTTAATTTACGAGAAATCTACAGAAAACACGGTATTTCTACCTTTATGAGACCATAGTAAATCGCAGTAAATCTTTTAGCATTCACCAATCATTTAATATTTTTGCGTTGTCAGCTATTAAATACAGTTATAATTTTGTTAAATATTGTTAATAGTAATTAATATTTTCCATAAATGCATTATTTAGTAAGTAGTTGAGGGTGTATCAGTCAAAAGTTATGTTTGTTTTACATGTGTATGTATTGATTTGGAATAAGAGTGTCACTTAACATTTTTTGCACACTACTACCAATGATTTAAGTATGCTAAACATTCAAAGGCAAGAATGGAACTGACCACATTTTGTATATGCATGCAATTACTGAACAAGAGGCACATCAGTGCCTGTGCTCCACTGGCCAAAAGGTTCAAGCAAAGACCACCTAACGAACATTTTCGTCAAGTTTCATAGAAATACAATCATCAATTTTTGAGAAGTTATTTAAAAAAAAATTTTACTTTAATAGCTCTGGCTGCCATGTTGTGCAGTGGACCGAAATGATTTGGGCAATTTGAGTAAAGGAGCACCAAACAAACATTTCTGTAAAGTTTTATCGAAAAAAGGTCATCGGTTTCGACGACAAGTCGTATAAAGTTTTTTTTATTTTTTAGCTCTGGCAGCCATGGTGTGCAGTGGACTGGAACCATTTAACAAATTTTGGTTAATGACCACCCAAGGAACATTTCTGTCAAGTTTCATCAAAATCTGATCATCGGTTAACATTTAATCTGAATAGATTATGAAGCAAATATCTAACCTGAACAAGAACTGACGAGATAGAATCGACTTGGTGTTTCACTTACACTTTTCGGCCATTTAAGTTACTAAAAATAGCTGTTTCATAAACTTTCAAAATGTCACTTAAACGAAAATTAATGTTCAGTCTATATATACTTTCCTATGTATAAATGTAAGGTTTTTAAATTGATCTTTTTGTGAGAACTTTATGCTTATATGTTTACTCATAAATTATTATTGTTTAAAAATTATTTAAAGATGCTATAGGTGAAAAATTAAGACATTATTTTTTTTTCTATTAAAGGGAGGTAATTCAGTAGTAAAATGTAATCAAAGCTATTAAAGCATGGCATTTCTTTTCTAACCATGTTGATATTATTACAGTCTATTCAAGCAAGATGCCTTTTGTTTTTACATAGTACCCATAGGTTCTGAAAAACAAGGAGCACTATTCCCAACAGAAGGATGTCACTCCCTATCACTGCATGAGCATCATAATAAAGAAATGTTTACTCAAACTGCAAGCTGCTCAATTGAAATAGGTATTTACCTCAAGCATACAGTTTTATAATGTGGCAAAATAGTCGGACTACTAGATTGTCATTCGGACTAGTAAAATATGCCATTATGCTAGTCCAACTGGCTAGTAGGTTAAAATGTTTTTCGTGAAGACTGCGGACGAGAAGTCCTTAAAGGTTTTTCTATTTTTAACTCTCGCAGCCATGTTGTGCAGCGGACCGGAACCATTTGGGCAATTTTGGTTAAAGGGCATCCCGATGAACATTTATGTAAAGTTTCATCAAAATCTGATAATCGGTTTCTGAGAAGATGTAGTTTAACGTTTTTTTTCTATTCTTAGCTCTGGTGCCCATGTTGTGCAGCAGACCAGAACTGTTTGGGCTATTTTGGTTAAGGACTACCCAAGTAACATTTCTGTCAAGTTTCATTGCAATACGATCATCGGTTTCTGAGGAGAAGTCGTTTAAAGGTTTTTCTATTTTTACCTCTGGGGGCCATCTTGTGCAGTGGACCGAAACCATTGAAGCAAATTTGATAAAGGACCATCCAAGGAACATTTCTGTTAAGTTTCATCAAAATCTGATCATCGGTTTCTGAGAAGATGTTCTTTAAAGGTTTTTCTATTTTTTTGCCCTGGCAGCCATGTTGTGCAGCGGACCGGAACCATTTGAGCAATTTTGGTTAAGGACCACCCAAGGAACAATTCTGTCAAGTTTCATCAAAATCTGCCGAACCGTTTCAGAGGAGATGTCGTTTAAAGATTTTGCTATTTTTAGCTCTGGCGGCCATATTGTGCAATGGACCGGAACCATTTGAGCAATTTTGGTAAAGGACCACCAAAGGAACATTCCTGTGAAGTTTTGTCAAAATCCGCTTATCAGTTTCAGAGGAGATGTCGTTTAAAGTAAAAGTTTACGCACGCACGCACGCACGCACGCACGCACGCACTCACGACGGACAATCTGTGACGACATAAGCTCCATGGCCTTCGGCCAGTGGAGCTAATAAAAACAAGCTTTATGTTATTTTTTTATTTATATTTTCGCGATTAAAACCTTTGGCGGACCACGGAGTTGACCGTTTAAAATCGAGACTGTAGCACCTTACGTTTGTGTCCTTATTTTTAGTATGCTTGAATGAAAACAAAAGTATATTCGTATGTTTATATACACTTATCAAGGTGTACATATATACCGATTTATCTAGCATCAATCTAGTATCGTGGTATTTTAGTAAAAGAAAATGATGTCGAGTTTCAAATAAACTAAGTGTTACAACTATTAACACAATACTTAAACTGCCTTATAGCTTTATATAAAACGTTTTCTCAAAGTTTCAAATCCAATAGAAACAAACTGTAGTATTTCAGTATTTGTTCTCCAAGGCCTAAAGCCCGCCAAACCGTGGCGAATTTGGTACTGCTTAATCATGAAGCGCGCCCGGCCTACAGTGGGCGCTTCTTCTATACTATTGCCGTTTATGGATGTGGAGACCGCTCGTCCGGGAGCTAGACGGCTATCCCCGCCAGACATGGTAATTTTTAGATCAATCTTTGTGTTTATTTGTGTAAGATATTTTTCTGTATATCAGCCTACTTTGAGAAATGCTGATGGAAAAAGTGTCCCAGTTTTACTGCACTGCTGAAAAGCTTTATTTTAATAATATGAAATCATGAGAGACCATAGTTATAGTGTAACAGGACATACAGTCCCATCATTAATAACTATGAATATCACCAGGTTAAATTATGTTAACCGTTTGGTTTATTATAGTAAATTGTTCATAAACATCGATTTAGGACACTGCTACTTTGTCATTGGCACACACATATGTGCGAACTTAATTAATATATAGTATTTTTTTTATGGGATTATCTCATTAAAAATTCTAAGAAGTGCATATTCGACATTAAAATATGTAATAGATGACATGGAGTAAAATTTGATGATTAAGAATGGGCGGAGTGAGCGCAGCGAAGAATACTATCTCATTATTACATTGTCAACGCCAAATCTGACGCTGGCAGCGTGTGTGTGTCGGATGAGTGGCAGTAGGCTGACATTTAAATACCGGCGAAATCATTAATGAGTAAGCCACCTTATTATTATTGCCTTATATATTATTGTACGTATAGTCTTATTTGTAGTAAAACTGCAGATGAACTGTATACTCCTTGTCTGCACTACTTCTAAGATTGTGAATGAGCAAAATAGTACTAAAAGAGGAAGATAATAGTCAAAAAGTTCACCCACTTGAACACTGAGTTATCTTTAAAACCGTTTTCAGCCGCCGATATAGGGGACTAATTATGTCGTTGAAAGCATGTTCATACGAGTTAAAGTTTCGCTAAATATTAAATCCATCCGTCTTGGATTTGTATACCTTTTTACATCAATGTGACAAGCGTCTCATGAAACGAATACTATTATTTAATGCAGCGTGCACACTTTTTATATTTTATTGAGATTTTTATATTTATATATGCAAAGTAACAGCAAAGAGTTTGAATTTTTTTTAATGTCATCCTTTGTCAGTTGAACTCTGTTTGAGGCATTCTTTGTCCGTAACCTTGCCCACATTCCTATCTCGGCCGCATTTGTGGTTCCTAGAAATAACCAAGTAGAGTATAATATTTTGTATGTATGATATTCAACACAAACATTGCAGCTATGCATTTCACCTAGCGGTGCGAGTCATTTCAAAATCTAACTATTAAACCATGCCAGTTATTTGCAAATCGACCTATGATGCCCGACGAAAGAATTATTTTACCCGGATATGTGTATGAACCCTAGCGTTAGTTATTCTACAATGCCGTCCAGGCTTTGTTTTATTGATGTTTAGCCTGGACATCATTTACAACAAAATTCAAAAACGTAAAAACCGTCTATGAAATGTTGTTGTTTTTTTCCAATAAATACCATCATTCTTATCCATAACCATATCCATTTTGCAAATTCACAAGCTAGTTCTTCAAAAGAGAATTAAATACCTGATTTCAGTTGACAGAGGCTTTCTTATTACTCAAAAGAAAATGATTACACACAACTATACTTTCGGGTTTTAATCTGCAGTAGTATTTTATGAAATTGAAAATCATTTACAATGATCAGTGAATATTGCGTTTGTGCTGACTCTATTAATTTATTCTTTGTATATATAGTTTCGCTAGAACAGATGTTCTATGATATTTATATTAACAAATACCTAACTCCTCACATCAGAAAACCTATACAAAAATCTAAAGGGAGCCTTCAGGAAATTACCATTTAAATGGAATTGATAGAAAAACGTAATGGCAGAACATTGTTGTTTGGTTTTTTTCCGACCAGAGTGCGTTTTCATCGTCAAGCTTAAAAGCTGATAGGAAAACAACTAGAGTTAACATTGTTTATAAAAAAAAAGTGTATTGGTAAACAGTTACAAACTAAATAACACTTATGTTTTTAAAAGGTTAAAACATGACAAACCGGGCCTCTGCGTGATAATTGGCCTTCATGCTCGTATAGACTATGTCTCGGGCTGTTATGAGACACTTGTGCAATCTTCGCTATCACGTAATAGAATCGTTTTCAACTCAATAAATACGTCCGCCGTAAAGTTCTTCTTCCTTTGAGTTTATAAAAGTCCACCAGTTGGTCAGGTATGTGTCAAAGTGATAAATTTCAAGCCAAAGTGCTTGAGATCCGCAATGAATGGCATCTAGAGTGGTCCTGTGGCGGTGACAACTGTAAGGCTCCTCTTTCTACGACTGGTATTTCTAGTCTTCATCGAGTTTCATTGACTGTCGACAATATATTTAAGTCGTCATCCTACATGTCGAGTTTTCGACGTGCACGCGCCAGCGGTTCGAAGAGACGCTATGAAGTTTCATAACACTTATAAAGGCAAACTGATAATTTTCGTCAGTATTCTCAATTCTGTCATACAAAGTAAGAGCACACATCGAGTATTTTATAATGTATGGTCGTTTTTGGACGGGAGGCTAGGTGCGCGCGCGAAGGGGAAAAGAATTGTAGAAATGTCGATAGATGACAATTAAAACCCTCCAATACAGTACCTAAAAATATAAACCAAACACCTTTGACTAGATGCAGGCTTCGTTAACTTTTAATCAACATCATTTCACTGAACTGTTTAAAAAGATTCCTATAGTAAATATTCGTAGATTGAATTTACATCTAGCTAATACTTGTCAAGTAAGTTATAACACAGATTCAAATAATAAACTTTTCCCAAATAATTTAAGAGTGGTAGTCTCCCCATTAAAACTTCCAATAGTGCGAAAGTTACGATGGGGCTTGTTTCCTAAAATTTCTTCGTGCAATTCTGGGAAATGTATTTGTTGTTCTTTTCTTCGAAATAGCTCTAATATTACCTCGTCCATATATAAAAGGACGTTTAACTGTTTACTTAAGGAGAATGTCTCTTGAAAATCATCTAATATTATTTATGTTCTAACTTGAAATGTAGATACTTGTGGAATACAGTATGTAGGACAGACGGGGAGGCCATTGAAAGCCCGATAACGTGAACATGTTTATAAAATCAAAAAGAATAATAACTCCTTTAATAACTCCTTAAATTTTCAATATCAACATTTTTACAAGACGGGACATAGCTTAGGTAAATTAACCATTCATCCAGTTGAACACCTTATATTTACAGATAAAGAAAGTAATTCTTATAAATTTAAAGCAAGATGCATTGCAGGACTTAACTGGATTAAACGCTTGCAAACTCCATATCCTCAGGACTTAATGATAATATATTTAATGTAGGTAATATTTCGAAATGTAATAATATTGATATTTTTTTCATTATTTAAAGAAAGAAAGCGTAAGACAAGATCACATGGCGAGAGAATTAATGGAAACATTAAAAGAAAACAACGTAGAACAATAGACCCTTTTCACTATACAGCGATATGTTGCCAGGATAAGCCGTCACGTGACTCGCAGAATTCCAGAACGAGGCTCTACGTGTAAAAACTGCCAGTTAAGTGTTGTAGGGTGCAACAACTTTCGGTATGATAAGGAAACCAAAAGAGTGGCGTGCACTTTTTTCAAGTACCAAGCAATGTGATAGAGAACAAAAAACTTAAAGACAGGTGGTGTTCATTAATAAAGCGCCAAGATGGTAAAGACAATTTTGTCATGACACCACGTACAGTGATTTGTGATAAGCACTTCCTACCATCTGACATTAACATTTCTTTAGTGACAAGAAAATGGACTCTCAAGACAAATGTTGAGCCATCAGTGTTCTTGTGGACTACAAGCACACCAGTAAGGAAACCTCCCAAGGAACGTATTCCCCTGACAGTATCACCAGTGAAAGGCACCCAAAATCAGCAAGCAGTACACAACATCAGCCAGTCTTTTGAGTCTATGCTAGACATTGGATTCCAAGACCTGGTATGCATGGTGATTTTGTAATAACATTTCATGATTTTAAGACATAGTAAAATCTATACACAAATCTAATGAGCATTGTATTTGATTATTTTGTAATAGTTTAAAATAAGTTTTCAGACTTGTACCTGATTTCCAAAGCAAACTAGTAAACATTTTTGTATGTTTAAATTGACACCTTTTAATATCGTCACATGATGTATTTTCAGCCAAACGTCATTGATGCTTTCTGCCAGACCTCCGGACCCACAACAAGAGACATAGGATGTCAGACCGAGGATGTCATGCCCACAGAGACTACTACATGTATACGTATACCAGCTGATCATGAATACTGTTCAAAAGCAAAACTTGCATCAAGTAAAGTAGAAAGATTAGAAACAGCATTATGTGAGCAAAAGGCAGAAATGGAGAAAATGAGCCAGAAAATCCAAGAACTTAATGAAATATTAACTGATTATGAGTTAAATAGATTTGGACTGGACAAAATATGTGATGATGAAAGTGCAATGCTCTTTTACACTGGTTTTCCCAGTACTGAATCATTCAATGCCTTTTATAATTTCCTAGAAACGAAGTGTAAAGGTCTAAAATATTGGAGAGGTCAAAGTGGTCACGAAGAAGCTCACACATCTGGCACAAATAAGGTGGGGAGAAAGCGTGCAATTCCCATCAGGAAGAGCTTTTCATGGTCCTTGTACGTCTGAAAGTAGGCCTTTTTGTTGGAGACATTTCCGAGCGTTTTGGAATTTCAAAGGGTCACTTCAGTAAAATATTTACAACTTGGATCAACTTTCTGTCGCATGAACTTCCTTCATTATTCCCAAAACATGCCATTAGAATTCAGCCAGTATCCAACTACAAGAATCATAATTGATTGCACAGAAATCTTTATTGAAGTTTCATCAACAATGTCAACACAGTCACAGACGTGGTCAAGCTACAAACACAACAACACTTGGAAGTTCATTGTCGGAATAAGTCCCAATGGAACGTTAACCTACATTTCTGGTTTATCAGGTGGAAGGGTCTCTGATAAGGAAATAACAAAGAAATGTGGCTTGCTAGACTTAATGGAATCGGGTGATAACATCATGGCAGATCGTGGTTTCGACATTGGGAACATTTTGCCAAAGGGGGTGACACTGAACATTGTGACGTAACAGCCACAGAACTCTCTAAGTGTTCACTTAAACTGTTGGAAGTCTTTAAGTTAGTAAACAACAACCGTTCGAATGTCAGTTCTCTATTGTTCCACGTTCTTTCTAAGTATAATTATAAGTTCTAAATACAGCATGACATTTAAGGTAATCCCGCATCCTAACTGCCGTCCATTAAGGACCTAATGCCGCTTTCCTTGCCTTGCCTTACCCCTCTCTAACTATCTTTCCAACATGCTTTCATATATACTCCTAGCTCTTGACAGGCGTGCCTATCAACCACCCATTAAATTTCTGGTTACATACAAAGAACGTCTTTTTACAGTCACAAACTGTCAAGCTAATTGGACTAAAAGCCAGCGGCTATCACGATCTGTCAAAAGCTAGGTCTAGGCAATTTACATACAAATCTATCTTTGATAATTATGATGAAATATTTGTTTTTCGTTCCAAATAAACTTTGAAGTCTACTTTAGATTTTTTGTTATTACTTTAAAGTGTTTTGTACGTAACTCCGTTACGTGACAACATCCCACCATTCTTGCAGGGCCGGAGTCAGCTCTCAGCCAAGGAAGTCACTGACACCATGGACATTGCATCGGTCAGGATTCATGTTGAAAGACAAATTGGGCGCATGAAAAACTATCACATATTAGATGGTGTAATGCCACTGAGTTTAGCTCACAGTGCTGAGAACATTGTAAAAGTGATAGGCTATCTGACAAACTTTTTACCCCCATTATTGCCACCGGGACACAGCAGGAAACTTCAGGAATGAAAAACAAACACTGATTCATGTAATCATCGACCATGTATTTGTGTAGTGTAACTGTTTTCTATATGTGTCTACTGTCATTCACATGTTCTAAGCTTCTTTTTTTCCAGTTAATCATAATGAATAGGTAAAGTGACACTCTTATTCAAAATCAATACATACACATGTATAACAAACATTAATTTTGAGTGACAAATCTTGAACAACTCACTACATAAATTAATGCATTTATGGAAAATGTTAACTACTGATAACATGCTTGTAACAGTGTATTTAATAGATGAAACTCCAAAATGTTAAATGATTGGTGAATGCAGTTTCATAAGATAGAAATACCATGTTTCCTGCATAATTCTTTTAAATTAAACTCAGATTCCTTCATAAAAGTCATTGTTTTCGACAATTATTAATCATTTCTGGTATATTTAAACAGTTGTGGTAAATCTTATTTGGGAGTAATAGTGCATCTTTAATGGTTATCACTTTCTACAAATTTGGTTTGAATGCAATGCATGTTACAGAATAAACTTAACATGACTGATAGCGTAAATACATTTGAATGATAATCATTTATTGTTGAGGTTCATTCACTGATTTGTTGAATATGTAATAAACTTCTTTTTGAAATTTTAAGCTGCTTATTTTTGGTTTACCAATATTTGTTTAGTTGCTGTTTCCATGGAAAAAATCACAGCATTTTAAAAGCCTTTGTGTTGTTTATGTACTGCTAAACTGGGCCATAATGGCAGAATTCATAGTAACCCAAGCAAACACAGAATTTATAAGAAGATACCAATATCTTGTACACAACAAACTGAGTACTGTTTTTAAAGAAATGGAGCAATGTTTCAAGTTCTTGTTCACCATACACTGAGTACTGGTTTAAAAGAGACCGAGTCATAGTTCACTATACACTGAGTACTGGTTTAAAAGATAACGAATCATAGTTCACTATACACTGAGTACTGGTTTTAAAGAGACCGAGTCACGATTCACCAAACACTGAGTACTGGTTTTAAAGAGACCGAGTCATGATTCACCAAACACTTGAGTTCCGGTTTGAAACTGAAGACACCATGGAAAGGTTCAGGTCTTTTTTAAAAGGTAATTATGCAATCAAAGGCAACATGTTATTGTTTGCTAAACTAAATCATGTTATTAAATTGTAGTTGTAGAAGACATAATAAAGCAAAAGAAAACGTTTACCACATTTATTTTGTCTTGATATGAATTGAAGTGACCAAAACTAAAAAAAAAGGTCATTGGTTAGCAAATAAAAGATCATAGTTTTTCTATATCATCAACAAAAATGATAATACTTAGACAAGTAACAACAGGCAAAGTCAGTGTACAAGCATGATGTCATGACATAACGCATTGTAAATCTATAATTATGTGACAATGTGCATTATATCAATTTAAGTCTTCTGTCAGTATTCACATTTTAGGATGCAACATATGGTGTCCTTATTGCTGGTGCCATCCCACACTTCACTTTTCTTGTCAGCAGTTCAGGCACAAATGCTGTTTCAAAAAAGTGTTTCAAAGCCGGCAAAATGTTCTTGGTCCATGCATCAATGTCAAATGCGACCCGTTCAACATGGACATGTTCATCTGACAGCCATACTACAAAGTCAGCCCATGAAAGACCCAAAACGTACATCTGTCCTTGAATTTGAATGTAGTAGTCATGGGCACGATTGAGCAATATTTGCCCACTTGAGTCCTTCACTAAGATGGTTTTTTGTCACAAGCTTCTGCAATAGTCATTTCCTTTCTTGACATTGGGCATTTAACTTCAAGGCAACCACTTGTGTCTGTAGTCAGGTCATTGACTATTCCATCAACACTTGCACCATAGTCTTTGCAAACTACTAGACCCCTTTTCTCCACTACAACATTATTTCCTTTACTTTTCATGAATTGCTTATAAGCAGTTATGGCATTTTCTTCATGTGTATGCCCATCAGTGCATGGCAACAGTGCATACATCGGAATAGAGCATTTGTTTTAAAATTGACACAAGTGAACGTTTGCACTTAGCAGCCTTTCCAAAATTTGAAGCAGTGAGTTTCACCTTATGTAAATCTTTCCATAAGGAAGATTGATTTTGTGCCCTTTGTTCTTTTTTCAACCTCATCAATAATGTCATTTTCAACACGAGTTCTTTCAAGATATTGGTTGGCTGCTTGTAACACATTTTCTTCATTAATATGTTCATTACAACCAAACTTTTGCATTAAGTGTTCATCTGACAATTTGGCTTTAACAGAATCATCAAGGCAAAATGAAGTACAAACTTGTTGCCCTAGAACAAAACTGTCATCTGTCACAATAGAATCTTCTTCCTGTATCTCTTCTTGTTCGTGAAACAAGAAGAATCCAGATGCTGGCATGCAGTCTCCAAGCTCTTTCTGAAGGTTGTGGAAGGCTGCGTGGTCTATGAAGCGATCTTGTGGAGCTCGCGGATCATATGAAGTGACAGTGAGTCTTCCACCTATCTGTTTGCCCGGCTGGTTTCTGTAGATTTTAAGTTCTGCTAATGGTGCAGCTGGAAGCTGTAGGTCGCGAGGCACATTCCAGTTGCTCAGCTTAGAAGTGCAGGTCAGGGTATCTGGTGCCTTCTGTAACTCCTTGCGCGTGAACTCTTCCACACGAAACAGGAGACCGCCAATGTGGTTGCATTTCCCTGCTCCATGCAGACCCAGTCTGAAAGAAGCCAATAACAAATTATAAATATTTCAGGTACAGAACATAATATATCATGTACTTATATACATTTTCAAATATATGTTTTTCTAAAGCATTTATAAATAAATAATCTGATTTGTATCTTAAATTGATGAATATATTTTATCAGTAATTAAGAACTATTAAATCATTTCCATTCCAATATTTGCACCATTCGAAGATGCATTTTGTATGATTTTTTTGTATAAAATAGAGTATATAAAAAAATAATATATATATATCACAATGTGTAACTGATTGTCATTCCTTTAAGTATTGACACTGAAAGTACATGAACATACCCTGCAGGACATTCACATGCTGCATACATCACATCTCCAATCTCACTAAATACAACAACCACCTTGTACCGACATTTCTTCATGGAGGCAATAACTTTACATTTTACTAATGTCACATCTTTATTTTTAGCAATTTTCATGTCCGATATATGGTTTTCATTATGAAACTGATAGGCACGTTCACGTTTGTAGTTTGTCCCTTTCAAAAGAATGGCCCCATACTTGCTGTTTTTTTTTTGTACTTGATACTCGTACAGCTGGTGGAAATTGTGGATGGGTAAATGTCTTAAATCAGACAACCATTCTGAAGTGTCAGCCAACACGAATAAGTCCGAGAAAGCACAATTTTCTGGAATGTTAATATCAACTTTCCCTACCACACAGTCGTCAACATTTTCACTTCCGGGTTTCGTTTTTTATCTTTCCTTGCTAATTACAGCAAACAAGCGCGAAACTTATGATGTCTTTGACCCGCTTACACTTTCATCGTGAGTTCTCAATAGTTCTTTTAGTTGCTTGCAAGTCAGGTTATGTAGAGTTTCTAAATCAAATTGTAGGTAGTTCTCCATCTTTAAGATGGCGCCGTCAATAATGAGCAATCGATTTTTACACGTTGAGCCTCGTTTTGATTTCGATTCGATCTGTCAGTTCTAAAATAGTAACGCTGTCGATATCGGCATCTTTCTACTTTATGTTCCCTTTCATTAACTTCTTTACGGTCACTTGATAGGGAAGCTGATAGTATTATTTTAAGAACGAATCCGAAGTACGAATGCGCTTGTATCGTTAATGGATATACTAAACATTACCTTTATCCCACTATTGAAAATGTTGATACTAGCAAAAGATATCGCATTAAACTTTCTTTTAGCAACAAGGGTATAGATCTTCTTAATCTAAATAATTTATTTAAGAATATAAATGTAGAACAATGGGTTCCACAATACTTTAAGAATAAAGAAATGCCAATGATATGTTACAATTATAAAAAGCCTATAAGAAAGTTCATACAAAATTAAAATAAAGTAGTATCAGAAGATGATATTT
The DNA here is from genome assembly GCF_026914265.1 of Mya arenaria. Taxonomy (NCBI): domain Eukaryota; kingdom Metazoa; phylum Mollusca; class Bivalvia; order Myida; family Myidae; genus Mya; species Mya arenaria. Next base: position 75,338,203 of record NC_069126.1, read on the forward strand.
CCGCAAATACACCTTCTTCATAAGATTGTATTGACTCCATGTACCGCTACGACTGTTGGGCATATTGTAGCGGAGATTTTTCTTTTATTAAAAATAATCTTAATTATCTAGAAAACTGCTTAATAAAGGTCCTAAATACCGGATAGTATCTGAAATTAATTTCCATACATGTAATTAAAATTAGAATTGACAGACACTTTATTCAAATATAGTAAAAGCTGGTGCAAAAGAGAAGGGGTTGAACCTTATTACCGTGGATGAATAAAATATTGTACCTAATAGATAAGAAAATAGAGTTTTTTCAACAATAATCCGTTGGCACTTCCCCGAAAGTCTATTTCGATAACTCCAAAGTTGATAATGGATATCAAATCCCTATATAAAAAACTTGTATTTGTACCAGCTGATAAAGCAGCTAATAATGTAATCATAGTTTGACGTTTATATTATGTAAATACTATTATTGGAGAGTTACAATCTTCCAGAACTTACATTTCTAGCCAACTCGATGAAGAAAGTGTTATTAAAAATCATATTGATTATAATGCTAAATTTCAAGTTCTTTTGAATGATGATCATAAAAACATTCCTACAATACACTGGTTGCCTAAGATGCATAAAAATCCATATAAATCACGATTTATTGTTAATTCTATTTCTTGCTCTACTAAACCAGTTTCAATTTTACTTATATCCTGCTTAACTGCTATAAAGTTTCATGTGAAAAAAATACTGTAGTAAAAGTTTATGAGAATTCTGGAATTAAACTCTTTTGGTCTATCAATAATTCTTAAGATTTAGTTAAAGATTTTGAAATTAGACGGTATAAAATCTCAGTACATAATACTTATGACTTTTCAACGCTCTATACATCTATTTCACAATCTTTAGTTACAAACAAATTGACTCCTCTTATCGAAAAAACTTTTGCGATGGAGAAAACTACTTACATGGCAGTTAATGTTAAAAAGGCTTTTTTACTAATGATCACTCAGATAAATATATATCTATTGGACATGCACAGATGTCATTGAAGTTTTAAAAAAATTTCTCAATAATTCTTTTTTTAAATTTGGTAAATGTTTATATAAGCAAACTATTGGAATTCCAATGGGTGCCAATTATGCACCTTTACTTGCAGACCTCTTTTTATACTGCTATGAAAGTGAATATATGTTAAAATTATTAAAGTCTGGAGATCTATCTCTTGTTGATAAATGCAATAGCACGTTTAGATATATTGATGATATTATAAGTTTAGATAATCCTGTGTTAACAGATAACATTCATTCGATATACCCTTCACAATTGCAACTTGATAAATCTAATACATCAGTTTTAAAAGCATCCTATTTAGATTTGCAACTAGAAGTAAAGGAAGATATATTGAGCATCAATCTTTATGATAAACGTGATGATTTTAATTTTAAAATAATTAATTACCCTTCTTAAGATGGTGATGTTCCTATTTCACCAGAATATGGTGTTTTTATTACACAGTGGATACGATTTGCTAGAGTATGTACAGATGTAAAACATTTCAGCTCTCGCTGTAAACTTATGACGCAAAAACTTCTAAAACAGGGTTTCGGATATTTTAAAGGAAAACTTTCGCAAAATGTGTTAATTGTCATTATAATCTCATATCAAGGTACAATAGTAGTCTTAAATCGCTCATTGCTGATATGCTCATCCCAATTTTTATGGTGATGTTTTAACGAAAATTCGTAAAATTAAAATGTTTCTAGCAGGTAGTTGAGCTGAGAAACTTAATGAATTACTTGTATTTTATTTAAACCGTGGATATAAAGGCAATATTTTGAAGAGCACTTGCCTTCTTGTTTTTGAAGATGAATACCTGAAACAAAATATTGGGTTGAATATAGCATCCTTTCATAACTAAACTTTCAGTGCTTTGATTTTTATGAAAAATTTGCTAATTCATGTTATCTTTAAAACCTTTTTTGGCGAACACGTGTTGACTGACTCGGAGTGTTTTGGCTGTGACTTAATCTTCTTCAAATATTTTGCGTTTTCTAATCATTTGGAAGGAGAGAATAACATATACAAGTCGCTTTTATTTTTAATAATGTTTTTCTTTACTTGTTCCCAGTTTTAGTACAATGGTGCTTTTTATTATGAAACTCTATGATCACGCAGTTTTAAACCTTTTATTTTATAAGGCAGACTGTGTGTGATGTTTTTGATTTCTAACGATGACTGCATCGTATCTTTGAAAAGTATTTGCATTAGGTTAGCGATGAAAGTGGTTTTTGGTAAAAATCAAATTTAGTGATATATTTGTGTATATATTGATTTGTACAATATGTTTCCCTACGGGATCGCGAAGCGGGCGAAGCCATAAACAACGACATACAGCTACAGCGAGTAGACGAGTGTATCTCTCAACCGTAAATTTTAATGTTAGTACCGTTATATTCAGCGGACCGGTTTTTCCCGCCAAAAAAAATTTTTATTAAAAAAAAAAGTACCAAGTATTAAACCCCGAAGGGTTCAATACTCAGTACTCTTTCTTTTTTTTTTATGAACAAGTTTAATTGAACATATACACATTTATTCAGAACATATCACAGTCATTCTTCACTACTATATACATCTATTAAAATATTTATCTCTCTCAAACGGTAAAACAGTTCATCAATATCAGTAAATCCATACTGAGCAATAACTCTATTAAAGTCAAAGTATATTTCATAAATATAATCATCAATAAGATGTCGAATAAATTCACGTCTAGAAAGTAAATCATCAATATCAGGCATTTGTATTACTTCCGGTCCATCAATTTCCAGCATATCGAGGGCCTCCTCTAGTCCCAATTGTTCTTCATCAAACATGTCAAACTCCTGGTATTCTGGATCCCCAGGGTCTAGATAGTTTATTTCCGGCATTATAGAATCAGTGAGTCCTTCAGCTCCATCCAAAGGAAGCCTAGATGCTTCACTAGGTCCTGATCAATGTCTTTTAAGTCCCTCCATTCATCGGTTCTTGACCGGACGATGGCGACAGCGGCGGGGTCTTCGTCTGCCTCCGCTTCTTGTATTTGCAGATAGGTTTGTACGCAATGTTTGACCCATGATCGCACTGTGACACCAAGGTTGGACAGTGCTTGCTCAAGTAGCGCTCCAGCCTTCTCAGAAGGAATACGGGCAGGCGTAGAATCACACGGATCAGCTGCTCCACAAGTTCCTGCTTCCGCATCTGGAAAATAGATTTGGCTCGTAATTTTGGCACTAGGCGGTCGATTGATGTAATTTTTATGAATAAACTGGGTTAATCTCATTTGCGGTTTGTTGACTGGTATTACAAAGTCTGCTAATTCATCAGGAATAAATTCAGCATCAAGGTAATTTGAACATTCAATCCACGTACCTCCACTTCCATCAGGCCTTGGCCTCTTTGGTATTGGCGACATAGGCGGCGTAGGAGGAGCGTGGGCCACAAGCAGAGATTCTGGCATGGCTGGTTCCGGCCACTCAGACAACAGTTCGTCTTCTATCCAAGTACTACATGGGATGATGGGGCTGCTGGTGATTTTGGGCGCGAATCTTTTCGAATGCTTTTCGTGAGCTTCCTGGATCCGGCTGATCATCTGTATCATTTCTTTAATAGACTGCTTGACCGGATACCCGTCTTTTTGGATTAGTGTCAGCTTTTCTTGCTCAAAGATCTTATACACACGGACTAGTCTTATCTTATGGTATTTTAACTTTGCCATGATGTGAGCAGGGATGTCTTGCACTCTGAAACGTTCCTCTCTGCTGTTAAGTAAGACGCAGCTGTCGTTATCCCATTTTACAGAATAATCTCCCGCCTGTTGTTTCCATTGCACGAAATGTTGCTTCATTTCTCTTATCACGCAAGACAGTGGATACCCCTTCTCTAGTCTACTTGGCTCTAACGTCAGATATCTATCCGTCCTTGTGGGATCTATGGTAACATCATTGTACAGTCTGATGAACTCGTCTTCCTCTGATTCCCAATATTCCTCTAGAGACACATAGTCATGGAGCTCCTTCTTCAGGAACACATCTATCGCCTCTTCGACCTCGGAGCGTTTGTCAGGGTCGGACTGCATGTCGTAGCCAAAGTCAGGGCCAGTATCTAACTCCTCTTTTATGTACTGGAAGGCGTGGGGGAAGAACCTCAAGTTTGGGTTCCCAGCATTGGCTAAAACCTGGGATTCCATACATACATGTATCCTCATACATAAGCATACGATTCTTCAACCCTTCCTCTTCTTCGGTGTAATTCGCCCACGGCTTGGTGTTACAGGTTAACAATAGAGGGGTCCTCTCCAAGAACTGTGGAGGCTTATTTTTCACTCCAATCTTTTTTTTCTGTCCTTCGAACACGCACTTGATTTCTTCCACCTGCTCGGGTTTTGTGATGTTTAACTCGGGGACTATGATTACTTGCTTGCCTGGACAGTCCATCCAGGCGAAGTCTGCCGATGGTACTGTCTGCCCGACAATGTTTGGAATGGGTATCAGACAATTCGTCCAGTAAGTTTTGCCAGCATTGCTTCTGCCATGGAGCATGAAAGTGTTTATTTTCTTGATTTTCATTCCGAGGATCAGATATAAGTCCAGGACGAACTGTGCAGGAGTAATGTTCTGCTCTTGGCACCAGTCGATGAACGTTCTGGCTGTTTCTTGTGTAGACATCATGTCGCTTTCGTTACCAAAGTTCGCTTCAATGAGTGTGTCGATGTAGGTGCTGCTAGTCTGTTTCCTGTCCATCTCCATCTCGGCCTGGGCTTGCTGGAGCATCCTGGTGCTGTTCATCGACGTCATGATTGTTCGCCACCGCTGGATTTCTTCGAGGGGTTGAGGTGATTGGGCCTTCAGGTGTTCGAGGACCTCCTCGTAAGTTGTGGCGGAACACTCTTTCAGCCGAGCTAAGATGTGCTCGATTTTGCGGGCTGTTTGCGAGATCGTCACTTTCGGGGGTGGCCGGTGCGTAGAGTCCCTCATACTCTGCTGAAAGGTCAGAGATTGTTGACTGGTCGTCGGAGTCTGAGTATCCTGCTCTGTCTGGAGTGTCTGGGACGAGAGTAATTGTAGCTGTCGCGCGAATGGGCTGATTGCTAAAGATTGCTCGTTCGTATTCGGACGCTCTCCGTCCTCCCAAGTGTCGGCGAAGGGGGCCTCCTCCTTGTCTTCTTGTGTCCTCCACATCGTCGCCACGGTACCTTGTTCTGACTCCGGTGTATGTTTCTGGGCTTCTTGGAGGATCATTTCGTTGTTGATGCCTATTAGAATGCGTGGGTCTTTGAGGAGATAAGCTGTCAAGCCACCGAAGTTCGCGCAACGTTGATACCTCACCTTCAATCCAGGAAAGAAGGTCCCGGTCTCCTTCATCACTGTCGTCACCCGAGTGTAATGGTAATGTCCGTGAGGAAATGACGGCACATGGCTGTGGAGGAGTATGTGTAGGTGCAGACCCCTGAACGTGCAAGAAGCGTCGGAATGGCCGTCGTGCCAGCAAGCAAGACATGGCGAGTTGTTGCACATGGCCTTGATTGCATCTACAACTCTCTTCTCTAACTCGGGTATGTTGTTGTAGACGCTGGCGGGGGTTGACCACGCAACAGTGGGTGAAGAGTACTGGCGTCGTGCATGTATGTCGTCTGACGTGAAGTACGTGCGACATATTTCTCCTTGTTTGTTGCGGAGATATTCACCGTTCTTTTTGATGACTGCCTTTAGAGGCTGGAGAGCTTCAACAATGTTTGGTAACTCGTCAGTGAACTCGATTACGATGGAGATTAATGGACCACCTGATGTGATGTCAGCTTTAAATATGTCTGTTTCCCAGACCTTTTTCTGAATGTTTGTGTACTTTTTGTAGGTTTTTGGATATTGGCGGAGGGCACCGATAGACCTGAAATGTTATAAAAGTGTGGTAAAAGGACGTTTGCCAGTGGTATAGGATGCACGTAATGGACATGGACAGCCCTCCCCCATACCTTCATTTTGTTTTTCTACATCTAGAGTGTTTATTCTTTCTTGCATAGCACTGAATAGGTCTGAATGACGTTGTAATTCACGTACAACATCCTCTATACGACCAATGATTCCATTAACCCTATTCAACAGATCATTTGGCTTTTGGTGGTTAGGATCATTACCACCAGTAGCCCTTGGTATAGGACCTTCATATGGCGTGAACGGTCTTTTAACAACAGTATTAGTGTCATAATTAGTCAGTTGATTGAGTATGCCATCCACCCTATCAGTGAGTATTTTGATACGCTGACGACTAATGACGTCGTTAATCATATCGAGGGGCTCGGGGATTGTTGCAATGTCAGTCTGATGCTTGTGTTCTAGGGCTCCAATTCTACTACCTAATGTCTGAATTTCATGGGGTATGAGTTGTTTATCGACACGTTCTAGTTCTAGTTCTATGTTGGCAATTGCTTTTTGCATTTCAGTCTCTTTCTTTAGATACTCAATACGTCCGGTTTCCATACTGTCTAATTTTTTACCTACATCACCAACTTTAGTTTCAACTGCCAGTATTTGTTTTTGAGTGTTACCAAGGTTATCTATTCTATTCATTAAGTTCTTAAATGTTCTTCTAGGGACAACCTCTTCTATCATATATATAGCTACTGTATACTCATACCCCACCTTTTGTCTGTCTTCCCCATGATCTCTCCATTGACAAACTAAGTTTCCTTCTAAGTCAAAGAAGACTGTGTTTCTAGCATCACAAACTTTGATTTTAAACCCTGAATCGTATCTATCCATACTAATAGCCATCCGATAGTAATTAAAACGAGTCCAGTCTGTTCCCTCCCCCCATTGATGTTCGGTAGGGGTCATCAGTTCACCATTGAATACAGCACTTATCTCGCCTGCTATAGATGGATAACATACTCTATCGTTAGTTTTTTTATCATTGACAACATTTCGTTGTGGTATTTTATTAATATCTAGTTCAGACATGTCTTGAATAACTGGAATATTCATTGCTTTTAATCCCTGTCTAATATATCTAGTTAGTGTATTCCAATCAAAACCGGAAGTTAAATGAACTTTTTTACACATATCTTCAGCTGCCCATTGAAAGGCATTAGCAAATTCATTCATTGCATAATATACTAATGGTTCAAATTTTATTATTTGATTACGAGGAGTATCTGACCTGTCCGCCATCTAGCTCTTTTTTGGTTTCTTGCGAGGTGGGTCTGAGAAGATGTCTGCTTGTGAGTCTTGTTCGTAGCTCATAGGTGTCTGCTTGACCAGTGTTACTTCGTCCTCTGGGGTTAACGATAGTTTGAGTTCAGGAAACGAGTCACCGGGGGGCATCACCTGTTGTATTGAAGTTTGGCCGACAACCTGCAAAGGAGTTGTAAGCGTACTCTCTTGCAGCTGACTAGCAGGTTTATCAAACATTGCTTTATTATCTTTAGTACCCCCCTCATCAAATTCCATATCTTGGACAAGATTTGCCCTGTTAACTACTCTCATCTTTTTGAGAATACCAGCCTCATTAAGGCGACGGACGGCTTGGACATCGCGGATGTCACATAGATTTTTATTAACAGTGCCGTACTGATCAAGTCTGGGCCACGGTACATAACTGTAGTTATAACCGTGTCTTTGGCGAGTCCATACAGGGTAGTCCTCCACCCCGATGGCTCGCCATGCCTCTGCGGGCCTGAGATTACGAGTGTTCGTGACTCGTACGTCACCATCAATTTGTGGGATGGCTTGGACAGGAAGGAGAGGACCTACGACGCTCTCTGGCTTGCCCTTTTCTGTCTGTGTCAAGATGCCGTCCTTCATGACATAGTCTTTGGCTTGACTTTCAGTGTTAGCTTCCATGTCGAGTACGTCGCCAAATAAGTCAATTTCGTCTTGGCTGAACCCCATGCCCTCCATAGCGGTAGCATAGAACTCGGGGTTACGTAAGTCATGTCCAACGTCACGTTCGTCTGTCTTTAGATTCCCGTCACCGGCCTCTGACTGAATGTTTCTGACCACTGGGATGTCATTGATAACAGTGTCCGTCACAACGTAACCTTTCTTGACCAACTCAATTTCAAGATTGACTTGCATAGTTATGTCTTCGTCAAGGACAACAGGTTTGGGGACTAGAGCATCGTTTCCGGTTCTGAGGGCGCTTTCTTGGAGAATGTAAGCGGTTAAGGGCATGACAAAGTTTTCAGCATGGACACCAGGATTGTACCGCAGTACGTCAGCCGCAGCATTGTCCCATGGGTCAATGTACCGTTCATTCATTCGTTTACCTTGGTCACCTAGCATTAACATTTCAACCCCCATGCGTGGTGAGAAGTAGAACTCAATGGTGGATGTATAAGTACATTTAAATTGAGCTCTACGTTGGGCACGGCCCCTAGCGGTAAAGAAAGGGGCAAACCGGAAGAAGACAGGCATGGGGGGGATGATGGGGGAGCGGTTCTGTTGGGTCGCCATGTTAGCCTGAATGCCCCACACTGTGTCGAGGATTTTATTGGCTAGATTGAGCGTTGTCTTATTACATGGCAAGTCGTGCATTTCAGCGAAAGAGCCTACGGGGATGCGGCCTGAGTCCAGTTCAGCACTAAACTTAAGCTCATTGCCAGTATTCCAAGTAAACATAGCAAAAAGACCATTGTACACATCAAATGCCTTAAGTCTGAAGTCACGTTGGGGCTCGTTACGGGTACTCTGATACATCTCACTGGGAAACTGGACCTTAACCCGGGGTAGTAACCCCTCCTCCCATGTCTCTGGTTCGACACGACGAAACCGTTTATTGATTTCAAAGATAGTTTTAGTGCCTATTGGCACTATGTTACTTGGTCGAAGTAATCTATTTTTATCTGAGAATACTTCTATAGAGTCTGGCATAGGGGTGGTCACTATGCGACCATCCGCCTGGATTTCATCGCGGGACGTTATGAGGTCATGTATACGTACACCATGACTAGTGATACGATAGCTGTTACACTTTGACATATAAGGTAACAACTTAGACGGGGTACATGCGGCCTTAGTCGTATTATAAGGTAGAATACTAGCACCCCAATCATACGAGTAGCAGAGCTCTCCTTGTGCGTTGCTTTCGACCTTGGCTCCTCCTTTTTCAACGCCTGGGCCAAGGAAGTGTACAAATGTACGTGAGAATGTTACAGATTTCTTACCACCTGAAGCTACATCTTGACTAAATTGTTGGTAGATACCATTACTTGCACTCACACCTTCGCCAACTCCAAGGTCTGCCTGCTTCTCAGTGTTCTTTTTGTTATCTGGTGAAATAGAAGAAGACATAATGCAATAAATACAAAAAGTAATAAATTATGCTTACTATATCCACTGCGTGTTTGGTAGTGTACTGGTCAAAGGCTAGAACATCAATGATACGTCACACAATAACAACTTCTTTTATATGTCCTGGACTATGAACACAAGAATTCATCCGATGAAAACAAATGAGTTCTACCCTTCGGGCCAATGAAAATACAAGAAATAAAAATAGTGCGCGGATGATGACAAAATTTACGGTTGAGAGATACACTCGTCTACTCGCTGTAGCTGTATGTCGTATGTTTCCCTACGGGATCGCGAAGCGGGCGAAGCCATAAACAACGACATAAAGCTAAAGCCCAGAGACGAGTGTCACTCTCATCCGTAATTTTTATTAAGTACCGTTATATTCAGTGGACCGGTTTTTCCCGCCATTTTTATTTTTATGTTAAAAAAAAAGTACCAAGTATTAAACCCCGAAGGGTTCAATACTCGGTACTTTTTCTCTCTTTTTTTTATGAACAAGTTTGATTGAACATATCACATTTATTCAGAACATATTTACATTCATTCTTCACTACTATACACATTTATCAAAATATTTAACTCTCTTAATCTGTAAAACAGTTCATCAATATTAGTAAATCCATACTGACGAATAACTCTATTAAAATCGAAATATATGTCAGCAATATAATCATCAATAAACATTCGAATAAAAGCACGTCTATTGAGCAAATCATCAACATCAGGCATTTGTATTACTTGTGGTCCATCAATTGTCAACAAATCTAGGGCCTCCTCTATTCCTATTTGTTCCTCTTCAAACTCCATGTACCCCGGATCACCAGGGTCTAGATAGTTTATTTCCGGCATTATAAAACCAGAGAGTCCTTCAGTTCCAACCACTGATAGCCTAGATGCTTCACTAGGTCCTGATCCATTTGGGTTAAGTCCCTCCATTCATGGGTTCTGGTACGGATAAGGGCGACAGCGGCGGGGTCTTCATCTCCTTCCGCCTCTTGAATTTGTAGATAGGTTTCGACGGATAGTTTGATCCATGATCTGGCGGCTGCTCTAACATTGGCCAGTGCTTGTTCATATATTTCAGCAGCCTTCGCAGAAGAAAGACGGGGAGTCTTAAGATCAGTAGAATCAAGTGTTCTACTAGTTCCGGCTTCCGCATCTGGAAAATAGATTTTACTTGTAATCTTGGCAGTAGGCGGTTGATTAATGTAATGGGTATGAATGAACTGTGTTAATTTCATTTGGGGTTTATATACTGGTGTTACAAATGGTGCTTCTTCATCCGCAATAAATTCATTGTATAGGTAATTTGAGAACTGCAGTAATGGTGAATACCAACCTCCACTTTCATCCGGCTTGGTCTTCTTTGCTATCGGCGACAGAGGCGGCGTAGGAGGAGCGTGGGTCACAAGCAGAGAGGCTGGTATGGCTGGTTCGGGCCACTCCGACATCACTTCGTCTTCTATCCAACTCATAGTAGGGATGAGGGGGGTGCTAGTTATTTTGGGCGCGAACCTTTTTGAATGCTTTTCGTGAGCTTCCTGGATCCTACTGATCATCTGTACCATTTCTTTAATGGACTGCTTAACCGGATACCCGTCTTTTTGGATTAGTGTCAACTTTTCTTTCTCGAAGATCTTATACACACGGACTAGTCTTATCTTATGGTATTTTAACTTTGCCATAATGTGAGCAGGGATGTCTTGCACTCTGTAACGTTCCTCCCTGCAGTTCAGCAGGACGCAGCTGTCGTTATCCCACTTTACAGAGTAGTCACCTGCCTGTTGTTTCCATTCCACGAAATGATTTTTCATTTCTCTTATGATGCAGGACAATGGATAGTTGTTCTCCATTCTACTTGGCTCTAGCGTCAGATATTTGTCCATTCTAGTGGGATCCGCATGAGCATAAGTATTCAATCTCATGAAAGCATCTTCCTCTGCATCCCAGAACTCCTCAAGGGACACATAGTCATGGAGCTCCTTCTTTAGGAAAACATCTAGCGCCTCTTCCACCTCAGATCGTTTGTCAGGGTCAGACTGCATTTCGTAGCCAAAGTCAGGGCCAGAGTCTAACTCGTCTTTCACGTACTTGAAGGCATGGGGGAAGAATCTCAAGTTTGGGTTCCCAGCATTGGGTAGTACCTGGGATTCCAACAAGTCCTCATACATAAGCATGCGATTCCTCAACCCCTCTTCCTCTTCGGAGTAATTCGCCCACGGCTTGGTGTTACAGGTGAGCAATAAAGGGGTCCTGTACAGGTACTGTGGCGGTTTGTTTTTGACTCCAATCTTCTTGGTCGCACCCTCGAACACGCACTTGGCTTCTTCAACCTGCTCAGGTTTGGTCAGATTTAACTCAGGGACCATGATGATTTCTTTACCTGGACAGTCCATCCAGGCGAAGTCGGCCGATGGCACTGTTTGCCCAACAATGTTAGGCAAGGGTATCAGACAGTTCATCCAGTATGTTTTGCCGGCATTACTTCGGCCATGCAACATGAAAGTGTTGATTTTTTTGAGTTTCATTCCGAGGATCAAATACAAGTCTAGGATGAATTGAGCAGGCGTAATGTTCTGCTCCTGGCACCAGTCAATGAAGGTTCTGGCGGTTTCTTGAGAAGACATCATGTCGCTTTCGTTGCCAAAGTTCGCTTCAATGAGGGTGTCGATGTAGGTGCTCCTAGTTTGTTTCCTGTCGATCGCCATCTCCGCTTGGGCTTGCTGCAGCATCCTGAGGCTGTTCATCGATGTCATGATGGTTCGCCACCTCTGGATCTCTTCGAGGGGTTGAGGTTCTCGGCCCTTCAGGTGTTCGAGGACCTCCTCGTAGGTTGTGGCGGAACACTCTTTCAGCTGGTGTAATATATGGTCGATCTTCCTGGCTGTCGCCGATATCGGGACTTTCTGGCGTGCCTGGGGCGTAGAACCCTTCATAATCTGCGGAAAGGTCAGAGATAGTTGATCCGTCGGAGGAGGTGTCTGGTCTGTCTGGACTGTCCGGAGTAATTGTAACTGTCGCGCGAATGGGCTGATTGCTAAAGATTGCTCGCTCGTATTCGGACGCTCTCCGTCCTCCCAAGTGCCGGCGAAGAGGGCCTCCTCCTGTTCTTCGTCTGTCCTCCACATCGTTGCCACGGTACCTAGTTCTGACTGAGGTGAGTGTTGCTGGACTTTGTTCAGTAGCATTTCGTTGTTGACGCCTATCAGAATGCGTGGGTCTTTGAGGAGATAAGCGGTCAAGCCATCTAGATTGGCGCATCTCTGATATTTCACCTTCAATCCAGGAAAGAAGGTCACTGTCTCCTTCATCACTGTCGTCAACCTCATGAACTGGTAATGTCCCGCCGGAAATGAAGGCACATGGCTGTGGAGGAGTATGTGTAGGTGTAGCCCCTTGAACGTGCAGGAATCGTCGGAATGGCCGTCGTGCCAGGATGCAAGACATGGCGAGTTGTTGTACATGGCCTTGATTGCATCGGCAACCCTCTTCTCTGACTCTGGTATGTTGTTGTAAACGCTGGCGGGGGTTGACAACGCAACAGTGGGTGAAGAGAATTGGGCTCTCGCAGATATGTCGTCTGACGTAAAGTACGTGCGACATACTTCTCCTAATTTGTTCCTGACGTATTCACCGTCTTTTTTCACTAATGGTTTTTGCGGCTGGAGAGCGTTGATGATGTTTGGAAATTCGTCAGGGAACTCTACTATGATGGAATACAATGGACCACCTGATGTGATGTCAGCCTTAAAAATCTCTGTTTCCCAAACTTTTTTCTGAACGTTTGTGTATTTTTTGGGGTTTTTTGTATACTGGCGGAGGTTAAATCCGCTTGAGCCGGCAGACCTGAAATGTTATGAAAGTGTGGTAAAAGGACGTTTGCCAGTGGTATAGGATGCACGTAATGGACATGGACAGCCCTCCCCCATACCTTCATTTTGTTTTTCTACATCTAGAGTGTTTATTCTTTCTTGCATAGCACTAAATAGGTCTGAATGACGTTGTAATTCACGTACAACATCCTCGACACGAGCAATGATAGCATTAACCCTATTCAATAGGTCATTTGACTTTTGGTGGTTAGGATCATCACCGCCAGTAGCTTGTGGTATAGGACCCTCATATGGTGTAAAGGGTCTTTTGACAATGGTGTTAGTACGATAGTTAGTCATTTGATTGAGTATGCCATCCACCCTATCGGTCAATATTGTGATACGTTTACGACTAATTGCGTCATTGACCATATCAAGAGGTTCAGGGATTGCTGCGATATCAGTCGCGTGTTCATCTTCTATTTTTTTAAGTCTGATACTTAACGTTTTAATTTCATCAGGTATAAGTTCTTTATCGACACGTTCGATTTCTGATTCTATGGTAGCAATTGCTGTTTGCTGTTGGTTATATTTTGCTAGAATTTCATTTTCTTTTGCTAAGTATTCAACACGTTCACTTTGCATTGTCTCTAGTTGTTTACCTACAGCAACTACTTTCTCTTGTACACCTAGTACTGCTGTTTGAATTTTACTGGCAGCATCTAATTTGGAAGTGATATCTTTTAATTGAGGAATAGGCATTTGATTTTCAAGCATATAAATTGCTATAGTGTAAAAAAACTTTTTTTTATCACTTGCGTCATCTCTATATTGACAGACTAGATTGCCTTCTAAATCAAAGAAAATATTTTCTGCAGCGTTAAGAATTTTTATCTTAAAACCTTTTTCATAGGTATCCATACTACAGACAATTGTATAAAAAATTCTATAAAAACTAAATCTAGTCCAATCCAGTCCTTCCCCCCATTTATGTTCAGTTGGAGTCATAAGTTCCCCATTGAATACCGCTATAGTCCCCCCTGCCATTGATGGATAGCATACTCTATCTCTACTAGATATATCTTGACATACATTACGTTGAGGTATATCATCCATATCAAGGGGTGGTCCGATATGATTTTCAACACCAAGATGAATTAATGCATTCCTAAGATAACGAGTTACTAGACTCCATTCGAAACCAGTCGTTAAATGCACTCTAGTCCATAGATTCTCTACACCAGTTTGTATAGCATTGATGAATAAATTTAAGCTATAGAAATAAAGTGGCCGAAAACTTTTTACAATATCACTATCATCTGAAAGTTCTGCCACAGCAAATTTATCTGACCTGTCTGCCATCTAGCTTTTCTTTGGTTTCTTGTGAGGTGGGGTTGAGAAGATGTCCTGTTGTGTGTCTTGCTCGTAGCTCATAGGGGTCTGCTTGACCAGTGTCTGTTCGTCTTCTGGGGTGTAAGATAGTTTGAGTTCAGGAAACGAGTCACCGGGGGGCATCACCTGTTGTATTGAAGTTTGGCCGACAACCTGCAAAGGAGTTGTAAGCGTACTCTCTTGCAGCTGACTAGCAGGTTTATCAAACATTGCTTTATTATCTTTAGTACCCCCCTCATCAAATTCCATATCTTGGACAAGATTTGCCCTGTTGACGACTCTCATTTTTTTGAGAATACCAGCCTCATTAAGGCGACGGACGGCTTGGACATCACGTATGTCACATAGATTTTTATTAACAGTGCCGTACTGATCAAGTCTGGGCCACGGTACATAACTATAATTCCTAACATGAAGAAATCTTTTTATTTTTTTCAAATTCATGAAAAAATAGAAAAAAATAGAGGGATTTGAAGTTTTATTTTTTACACTTCAGTCTGCCAAATTTGAGCGTTTTGCCTTATATTGTGATGCACCTTTTTTGTTAACTTCTATCCAGATTTATTTGAATGTTTATTACAGTCAAATATACATCTAAACAATGATTTTCAGGTCCCCCTGTTGATAGTCCTCTAACAACTTGTAGGTATAGATGGCTGGGTCCCCGACATACTTCACATTGTACCACACCGGATATCCTGGTACCTGAAACATATTAAATGTTTTTTTTTATAATTGTGACAAGATACTATTATTCTGAAAACATTTACCAATCATATTCCAATAATAATGTAAATAAGGTTTAATAGAGTTAAGTGTGAAACAACAAAATACATATGTATTTTAAATTTGAGTTTGAAACTAATTTATGGTATAAAATACTTAGATGATAATATTGAACTTTTTTCACCAATAGTTTTAAAAGGTTCTAAAACAGGTTAGTGTTCCTTCAGAGAGCATCTACACAAATATTTGTATTAAAAAATGGTGACGTTCAATTTAAACATGTATGGTTGTAAAACAAAAAATCAAGTACACCATTAAACCATGTGAACATATCAATTTAAAAGAGTGTCTAATACAATAGCAATACTATACAAGCACTAATATTAAGCTGCACAATAACAATACATGTATTAACTGACATGTTCACATTTAAATTAATCAACAATAAAAGCAAAATTGCACATCCCTCAAATGTTAAATTAAAATGGTTTAAAATAACTCTATAAAAAGCATTTCTTAAAAGACAAAGTTGCCCAAAAATCATAAATGTTGTATTTGTTTTTGTAAGAGGTGTACTAAAATAAGTACAACTATGTGAACATATCAACTTAATCAGAGGAAAGGCGTGTTTATTGTTAGTAAGTTGCTATTCTATGGCTACACATCTTACCACTTTGCTGAGCCGGGGCTTCTTTCTAGGGAACGTCGGGCTAACCTGAAAAAGTTACTGTTCTGTTCAAATCCTTGTATGCCAAATCAGCACTAAAAACAATATTTTAATGAAAATGCTATAATTGTAATTGTTTCAAATTAATACAAAAGAAGGTCTAACTTGAGTATTATCAGCAGGACAAAAACCAATAACCCTTACAGGAGGGTCTTTATTTAAAGATATTCAATATAAATTAAATTGTTTGTTGAAAGTTAATTATTATCCTGATGTAAAGGAAACTTTCTGTGAAGAGCAAAAATTCCTGCATCATAATATTGCATAAAATACTAAATCATAAAAATTACTTACAGAACTCACTATGGAGTCATCGCTGTCACTGGATACTGCACGTAACCAAATGCATGGGAGGTCAACGTCAGAAGACTGTGCAAAACAGAACTACCGTTATTTTTCAGTCTTATTAGATTAAAAAAACAATATTTTATAATGAAATTATTCAAAATCTCAACATACAGCAGTTGAATAATATTACAGCTTGAAATTCACTCTTACAGAAGAATCGAAGAGATCTTCGCTCAAGTCGATTTCATGAACTTCTGAGGGTGATGGTACCGTTGATTCCGGATTTGTGCCACTCAGTCTCACTTCTGAGGGTGATGGTACGGTTGATTCCGGATTTGTGCCACTCAGTCTCAACTAAAAGTCATACATTTTTTTCCAATTAAATAAATTCTGAAAGGTAATTAAGGTCTAAAAAAAATGCCAGATATGTTTTGCTATTTGTTGTCATTATTTGTTGGAATTGTTAATAAATATTTAAATATTTTTTAGTAATATATCAACTACACAAAGATTTTTTAAGATTGTTGAGCAATACAGCCCCAAAAAAGGAGGGTTGGTTGGCCTTCCAGAAACACAACTTGACTTAAGGCCTTAGATAATTGATTTTTTTCAAACTGCCATTAATTATTATTATTTTTAATTTAATAAAGTAAAAGTATTAACTCACAAGAAAATGTATGTGTTATTTCCCTGGTTAAGCAATAATTTAATTATACAATGTAACATGTATATTTTACAACACAGAGACAATTTAAAAGAAAGTCATCATTTCAATTTTATATTGTTGCACTATTAGAAAATAGGTGTCATAATCAGAAATATGGCTTAAGAAATTATTTTTACTGTTTGTAACATATGATTTTTTAAAACCTTACTGAACTCTCAGAGTCGTCAAACTCAAGTCCAGGCATGGTCTCTGATTGAAGATCACCAGAATCTAGCGACAGGCTTGTGCTCATGTCAAACTGTGTCACAAATGTCAAATAACTATGATAGTAAATGGAAATCAATCCAGGAATTATTCAATACAAGTTATCAATTTAAACAATTAATAGTTTTTCAAACAATAATAATATCAAAACTTACTGTACACGAAATAAACTGAATTAACTTTGATGAATAATTTCATGTTCTAACTTACTGATATTATAATACTAATGCAAAACTGAAGTGAAAGTGAAGTTGAAACGATTAACACCAACATGGGTGGGTGGGGAAAATTTAATTACGAAATTGAGCACAAATTATTCAGTTTATATGAAGAAAATAAATGCATCTCACAGCCAGTTGTTCAATAACAGTCTAAAACTACTTACCTGGCGAGTTGCTGTTCCTTTCGAGTGATTTAACGGACTAAAATATAGCCAAAACCAAAACCTTGCACTCTTAGATCATCAAAGTCCAATTCGCGAGCGGAAGTATGCCCAGTTTCCGGCCGTCGCGCGTTAATCGCTTTTAAGAACGGGAACCAGACAAGCTTTGAGAGTTCTCTCCCTTGACGAAATTCGCGGCGAATTTCTAGGTTACGGAGGGGGTAATTTATTACGTCCGTGCTAATTAGCGCCTATTTCTAGCAAAATATCCCTGTTTGGTACCTCACAGGCAGGGTTTCCCCTATCGAAAACTAGCTGAACCAACTTTCGTTTCCTAAAAATAGTATTTTCTTGACCAGGTTAAAATATACCAAGATTTCAGCATGTTTATTTTGAGTTGTATTTTAAATAAAACATAACAAATAATATACCTTCATTTAGATAAAATTCTCCTCTTTTTAAACATATATAAAAAAGATAGCATACACACTTATCCGATTTTTTGCGATTTTTTAAAGAAGGAGTGTATAGCCTCTAGATTCAAGAAAAATGGCTACCACTCAGTGATTACTCTAGCTAAAAGGGAATTTTAAACCTGGTAGTTTTTAATGTTATTTTCCAATATGGTGAAACATTTTAGTACCATTATATAGTTGTATTCATACTGAATCTTATGTTTCATTTTTGGACACACATTTCGTTTAAAGTAATAAAAACCAACAGTTCATAACTGACATATATATTACAACGTCGGCAGATAGGCGCATTGCGCAATAGCGCTCTGCTGTCATCGCTAATTAGGTGCTCTGAATTGTTTCCCTCCGTCTGCAGATAGAGTTGTGGGATCTCTAATCATAGAAGTACTTGGGGTTTACCTTTTCGTTTTTTATTTTTTAGTTTCCTCAACTTTGATAAGATTTACTTGTTGCATTTTATCTTTATTAAGGATTGTTGGGATAAGAGTGAGGTTTGTGCACAAAAACTGGTTTGAAAACCCCAGTAAATTAACCTTTTACTGACCGTTCAAAGGCGGTACCTAACAATTCTTGATAAACATACCAATTATATATATGAATATATATATAGTATGTATGCACTGTGCTGTTTGTAGAGTTTTGTGCTGTTCTATGTTTCTTGTTTGTGATTTTGTGTTCTATGTCTTTGGCGTTTGCCCATTGCCACTAAACCGGGTATATGTCTAAACTTTTTGCTACTGAGCATGTTTCTGTAGCTTTTTGCATAAAATTGTACCTGAGTTTGCTCTTTAAGAAGACTTATACATGTCGCTTTTATTTTTAATAAATTTTTTTTTTCAAATCATAGAAAAAAGGCCCACCATCCGTCCCCTTACAACTACCAGTTAGTGTTTCACCAATGAGAGTAGAGTTGCCTCTCATTAGAATATGTGCATTTTAAAATACATGTATTCGAATATTCTAAAAAAAAAAATTACGGGAAAAACCATCGACCGTATTTTTGCTGATGAGAGCACAATCTACTCGAGGGTCGACGGTCAACGCTCAATTGCGCTGCGCCTATGTTGTAACTATGACGATGTCAAAGATGAATTTTACATTGTATGTTTGTGTCAATCTGTTAGTGACATAAGAAAGAAATTCTTTAACAACTTATGTTATAAAAGACTGTCTGTATTTAAACATTGACAATTGTTGCAATCAGATAATATAAGTGACATTTCTATTTTGTTTCTAAAATATTCTCTTACAGCAGGATCTACTATAAATAACGCTGGAATGAAATGTAGTAAAATCTGTTCATCCCCTGTTTAGAGAGATAAATTTTGTTTATCCCCTGTTAAGAGAGATGATAACAAATACGATAGTAAGCCAACTAGGTGTTACTATGCCTACACATTGACATTTAGCATTATAAACAAACGTGTTCTTGACGATGTGATTTGTAAAAGTCGAAGTAAACGGTATGTTTAACAAGTATATAACTGTTTGTACAAAATTGTGGAACACCAATTTGAAAACTTTAAAAGAATTGCTTACTTTATGTCAAATTAAGTGTGAACGACTGGTTACCACATTATTAATGTAGCAAAAGCCTCAACAAAAAAGGTCCGTGTAGATTCATAAACATTAATAGTTATTTGTGCTATCATTATAACATTTTCATTTTTAAGCTGTACTTTCAGACCGCGGATTTTACATATTTTTCATTTATTGTTTCGGAATCACCTGTTTTTGGCATCAATGCTTTCAATTTCAATTTACTTACAATAAAACAGTTTTGTTTGGAAAATTGCCGAATATTTATTTTCTTCCAACTTCAGTAATTATAGCCTTTAATCATTAGTTTCGAACGAAAATATTAAACAACTGACAAATCGGATACCACTAGCATTTTATCCTGACTTAACTTAAATGGGAAGCTTGTATTATTGTCCGTTCAAGTATAATTAAAGCCAATTTTGCAAGCGATGCACTACAAATCGTGAACATTTGCCACACAAATGAGTCATGCGACTTGTTTCCATTCACTGATCCATATCTTAACAAATACAAGACTTAAAAAACGAGCGGTTCATTGTGAACAAGAGCAGGCACAAACTGCCATAGCCCTCGCCGATTTGTGATGGTATAAATTTTGCCATACGATATAGAAACAACAATAAAAATTAACAAAAGCCAGTAACTGAAAATATGCAGCCAGAGTAATGGTTTCTGCACATTGCACTTCTCCTTAACGAGACCTATCTTTATAGGAAGCCTTCGAGTTATTATTCTTGTGCGCTTCTCCCCTTGAAATATGTCTTTATATAAACTTTGAAGTCAATACCACCTCAAGGACTTTTAAAAAAATATATGATAAACTACAGAAACAAGTACAGTTGTTAAAGGTTAAAACAATAAACCCCGTTTAATGGCAAAGGGTCAACGCCAAAGACAGAACACAAAAACAAACAAACACATCCAGAAACATGATACAACTGCACACGTTCATCAAGTTTTGTTAGGTACAGCGAAAGAACTGTCTGTATATATGGGGGGGTGCATGACCTCACTCTTATCCCAGCTATCAAAAACTAAAACGGTAAAGCTTATCAAAGTATGCATTAACTAGAGGCAACTTAATAAAACAAATAAGTTACAGTTAAAGTCAAAGCACTGTAATGATCAGGGATCCCGACTCTATCTGCAGACGAATATACAATTCAGAGTAACTAATGCAAACTCTTTTGATGCAGTTATTGTTATTGTTTGAAACTGAATGCAAGCTCAAGCCGATGACAAAGACAGTTAACATTCACAATTTCCGGGTTGACTAGTAATTTCAACATGGTTGATAAGCCTGATAATAATTTTCATAATTCTGAAGCTTATAGACTTGTTCGACTTAAGAGAACCATTGATGAGAAACCTTTCTGTAACAGCAATTCTTATGTAAATTGGCACCACTTTATCACCGGCTACATCCATCACAACGGCAAAAAATTAATTTTTGTTGATCATACTCGGTTTTTGCTGAGTTTTTATTTTTTATTTTGCATCTCCGTCTTGGTAGTAACGGACGACAAATTGTCCATCAAACTTAACGACAAGCTTGATGATTTTTCTCTAAAATTTACAAATTGTAAATTACCCATTTTAAAAAAGCGCTATTTCAATGACCCCCCCCCCCCCCCGTCTTAAGGTGTATTCAAATTGCAACTAGTTTGATTCCCTAGATATAATACTAAATTGGTAAAACAAGATTTATATATCAGAATTGAAATGAAAGATATATTCGTTGAATATAATGTAGTCTTAAAAGCTCTTATTGTCAATGCTATATCTCATAACTTCACAACTTCAATGGCGATATTCTCAAAAAGCTAGGTAAAATTCTAATGCGTCCTCCAATGACATAAAGACCTTACACATACTTATTGAATCGATGGTACAATGGTTCTAAAATTCATGTTGATCTCAACTCCTTGCGACAACATTCATTGACAAACATTTATATATTATTTTTTTTGGTGGACCCGGGGCCAACGGCAACGTCGTCCACAGTTCGGAAATGAGAGTGACACTGATGATGATTTATAATAGTTATTAATTTTACTTGTTGTTGACAATTATGTCATAGAATGTTAAAATGTGCTTTATACTAGTGCTTAAATATGTGATTATTGTTTTAATATTTTTCATTTTCTTTAAAAATATTATTTCAATTACTCTAAATTAGCCTCATGATGATCTCATTGAAGTTAATAGCTGCTTTTTTATTATGTTCTGGCATTGAATCACTCGAGGCATGGACCATTGTATGTTATGTGCAATGCTTTATTTTGTAATATGATTTATTTACTTTTAAAAGATGATCTCAAATTAGCAATTTCATATATTTTACTTATTTTATTTAATTTTTATTTTACTTTGTGCTCAAGCTGATGATAGATGTTCTCGTTGTACTTTGATGAATTGAATCAAATATGCCGGTATCATCTCATAGTACTACTTCTCTTTGTTCTTTAACTCTTGCTACTTTTTAACTTTTGTTAACGCCTCTTAATTTGGAAAGTTGTCTGAGTATTTATTTTGGTTAATATTATTATTAAATTACATCCTTTTCGACTCCGTCAAATAGACTGCCAATGACGCGACTAAATCTTCTTTTGCTTCAACAGAAATGTTTTCTATCTCTCCTGCAAGGACGGCTAGTGTGATCACCCGTGAGTCATTACCAAAGCAATTCAGGTGCTCCTCCGTTCTTCTTTCCAGTGCTATTCTGGCCTCTACAAATCTTTTACATTGAAATATGTAGTGGTCCACTGTTTCAGGAACCTGACAAGTATCACAGTTTCGGTCGTTACTGTCTGTAATCTTTGCCCAATGGATTTTTGAGATGGCTGTGTGCACTCAGAAGCTGGTTTATAATACTAAAAGTATTTATGTTTCTGTCTCCAATTCAGTTCATCCTTCCAGGTATTGAAAAGATGTCCTGCAGTTATTCTGCCTTTTCTGAGTGTGCATACTGACTTTTCTTTCATATGCCTTATAACATCTCTGGAGTCCCTTTTCTCTTTTAATGCTATCTCTTCTGTGTTTTGGGCGTCTCTGGCAGCTTCTTTGGCCAGGCGGTCAGCTAGTTCGTTTCCAACCACATTGTTGTGGCCTGGTACCCAGTGTATAGTAATTTTGTTTACAAACTTGACAAGACTATACAACCAGTTGGGTAGCTAACTAGTACTGTATTAACCCAAAGATATAACGGAAATATTTTAAAGCAAAAACCTTAACAATAGTTGCGTACTGTGCTGTTCCCTGAACATTTGATTTAAGAACTAAATATTGTCCATACGGTCATACCTTCGTCTCCGCATCTATACCCTTTCCTCGGTTGATCTTTGGATCGCTGTCCGCTCTTATTATGTTCACCAAATCATTTATCAATGGCATAGACAGTCGATATCGGCCGATGACTTCCTGGTCACGCAACCCGTCCATTGTAAGACGTGGGTGGAACAGTCGTTGAGCCGGATTTCTCTGCTGGCCGTAAAGAACGCCGTATATGGCAGCCATGTTTACAAACGCTACGTCAGAGTAATGAGGACTTCGTAGCACGCATAGAGTTACGCACGAAAGTTACGATATTTCAGCTACGACAACTTTAAGGAAACGCATTTACGAGAAACACTCTAAAGTTGCGATAAAAAGTTACTATGTCGGTACTTACGACCCTTATGAAATGGACAAATGGACCCCAGGATATTACTCTGCTCGTCTTAATTTGATGCGTAACAGGACACGTGACCTATCTTCAATTATTTTTGAAACAGCTGCGTTGCGCACCTGTTTAAAACTGAAACCCTGTAACAATTGAATATGTTTTTAAATATTTACTGACCAGAACTGTTTTATATTATGTGTGCTTACGCATTAGCTTATTACCTCCGAGGACCATATTAACAATAACTTGAATCCTTCGGGATGTTCTGGTTATGTTTGCATTATATCATATGCCTTATCTGTAGCTCTTATACTCTTGAGCCCGTAATGCTGACCAGTGGGAGTCTGCTCAAGGGATTATGGGTAATCGAACGCTTTTTAAAGGTAAAATAGTGTGCAAGTTAAAATGGGTTCATTAATTATTATAAAAATGCTAAGAAATCCACTGATGTTCAGTATAAACATTATAAACTAATTTCAGAAAGTAACCGTTGTTCGTAGCAATTAAACCGCAGGGTGATTTTACATGGAAGACCACACTCCATATTCGGCGTCATTGGCTGGACAAACAAAATCCAGTCACGTAGCGTTCTTTGTCTCTAATTGTAAATCAACCCCAAGCTAAAAAAACAATGTCAATGTACTAACTTTACTATCTGCGACACGAAAATGGATGCATTCACCAAAAATGAGTCGTTTTAAGATGGATAATTCATTTTTAATTAGCACAAGTTTCAGAAGAAATCAGACCAATTTACTTTAATATTTAATGAGATACAAAAGCAATTTCCTTTAACACACACTACGTTATCATACAAATCAGCTCATAACTTACTTTACTGTATTTACTTTTGAAACCCATGTAATTATCCGATAGGAACGTTAGTCTAATAAACAAAGAAGCAACTTCCCCTAGGGAATTGTGATATTTAACACAGAGATGAATTTATCCCATAGGAGTTGTGTCAAATAATGTGTGGTATAAACCACATAGATTTAATAATTCCATAGGAATGATGCTTTATAAGCATAATTGATATTATTCCATATGAATAGTGGTCTCATACACATAAATGAAAATATTCTATAGCAATGTTGGTCTTATAAACATAGATGAACAATTTCCATACTTATGGTGACCTTATACACTTAGATGAAATAATGGAAATGGTGGTCCTTTAAACATAGCAAATGAGCGTCTTTTGCACACAGGTATTCTACTCAAATTTATACAGAATTTAAGTGAATTTTGTACTATAGTTTGACTATGAAAATTTACTCCTCATCCTCCATTACTCAAAATAACGGTCTATATGCATCTCAGGAACGCAACATCTCCCGATACGTTCGGACCGCAAATCATTGCATATTATAAAACTTTTTTTATTATTATTTTGTGCTTTGTAGTGTGTATGCAGGCCACGAAAAACTTAAATATTTTTTTTTAAAAGTGTAAGTTTATGATTTATTAAACATTAAATATTCACAGAATGGGTGTGAAATATAGGCGTGAATATAAGAATTGCGTTATTAAAAAATACGCGCTAAGGCCTTTCACACACTTAAACCAGCCAAACGGCGTTCATTCCCCGATGATAACAATAATGATGCAATTCATTCCTTCAATAAAACGGGCAGAGTAAAGCCTTATGAAGACGTACGTAAAGGCATCACAATAAATGAATGGCATTCGGATCACTTCATAGCTTTTTGCACAGCACAACAGACACTGGTAGTTTGAGAATTAATAAAACACTAAATTGATTGCATGTGCTTAAGGCTCTGAGTGTTATACAACCTTTCAACAATGAATAGTGTTTTATTGACAAAGTGATTAATACGTTGTTTGCAAACCTCCTAACCTGTCACTGCAATTCTTTTTTCAGAAATAATGCAAAGATTGTAAAGTTTTTACGTGTCTAGGTTTCATGATTCCTTTCAGTAGTTTGTTCCAGAAATAATACAATGTCAATGTTTCTGGCCGACTGTAAACACTTATTTGAGACCATGCACTATTTTGAGACAAAATGAATTCTTACTTCATAGCACTTGTGTCGAGGTTATAAAACAAATGTATCACTATCTTGTGTAATTACAGCATCTTTCCGCTACCGCATATCGTTATGTAAGTATTTACACTGACTTTATTACACTAGAGGATCCAGGGTTTTGTATTCGTGTAAAAGTGTTTGTTTGATTGGCCGTATCTTTCACAACTCTGAATGTGACAGTTAAACGTTAATTATATTTATATATTTTAAATTTGAATCAAATGTGATACTTTTTTTCTATAATATATGTCATTTCGATTATCCTTCATTATTGATACGCATTTCGTTATACTATCATGTAAACTGCAGACTTAAGTCTTACAAGATGCAAAGACATTGTTTATGTTTTCCTGAATGAAATGTAAAAGAACATTTTTCGGTCCGTCTGCAATTAATTATTACAGCGAATCTGTATAGTACAGTTAACCCTTTGGCCAATACAGATAAATTCAAAATTAAGTTCATATCGGTTAAAGTACAACATGTTGAAAACGCTTTCATCATAATGATTATGCAAAACGCAGTATGAAATATGCATATCCCTCATCTTCAACATCTATATAGTCAATTTGTGGTGACAGATGCGGCCCCTTCATTGAAAGGTAACAGAAATACAGTCCCGAAAATTAGTTTTACAAATATTAAACTGATATAAGTGATACGAACTCAATCTGGATATGCAGTTCGGAAGCATTTGGCACTTTCCATGATATATGACACTTGCAGGATTGTCCCATAGGCAAACGCTTTCCATTTGAAAGCAGATACACTTCATTATTCATCAGAACGTCAAAGAAGTGTTTTGCACACCTCAGACTCAATACTGTTTTTGCTGCCGTTAACATTCTTAACACAACAAGAGCAGAAGTCGGTTGTATATGGAACGGTTCTGACAATCCCGTAAAACCATAACATAATTGGAATCTTA
Organism: Mya arenaria; assembly: GCF_026914265.1. Taxonomy (NCBI): domain Eukaryota; kingdom Metazoa; phylum Mollusca; class Bivalvia; order Myida; family Myidae; genus Mya; species Mya arenaria. Next base: position 75,364,432 of record NC_069126.1, read on the forward strand.
GCAATCTGACAGTTTGACAGTGGTATTAACCATTCAGACTCGAAACAGCGTATGTATTTGCAAGTTATTTTAGTCCTTACATTTCCGAATTGACTTGGTTCATAAAACAATGGAGGACGGTAGCGTTCATTTTCATTCCAATAAGTTGCCTTGAATCCTGTAACTTCGTGCCCGTTAATGTTACACTTGTCATCTACTCCTTCGTTTATATATTTGCATTAAATAAAACAGTCTTGAATAACACTAATGAAAGGTTAACAAAGATTGCAATTGTACGGTTGTTTAGCAGGGTACACAGTGGGGGCATTTTTTTCTTAGGACAACTTTTTTGTGGCAAACTAAGAATTGCACACAGTGGCTGCAGCTGTCATAGAAACCTCGTGACAATATATTCAAGTATGGTCTAATGTAAATATTTGGTGAGAAAAACTGCTTGCAAACACGGAAGGTTTGGGGCTGAATGTCAGGGCTTTTTTTGGAGCTTGTCTGTGCTTCTTGCCTTTCTTGTTGGCGGCTGCTTTCTTTTCACTATTTTCTTCATACACTTAAATAGATTGCAGGAAGTCATTTTACGTTATGGCCCTACTCCCAGCCTTAGGCTTTTTATGGCTGGCTGTGGTTGTTCCTGCTTCTCACATGTGGACATGCAGCCACATGGTGTCTGTGCAGCAGTTTCAACTTTTGACTTAAGAAACCTATCCAGCGATTCTTTTCCTGCTTTCAGTGCAGCAACTTTCTGCAAATGGGGTAGAGTCTGTGTAGACTTCGCTAGGGAAAAGCTTATCAATGGCGACTGTAGACTAGTTGAAAGGAAATTTTCCTGCCTTTCGTAACGATGAAACTAAGTTGGCTGAAGTCATTGCACATAAATATGCCCTGCAACTTAGTTCATCTGGTATCTAGTGACAACCTGTCACATGTTGTCCCGCGTGAAAGAAGCACATATCGAGTTGTAATTGCTGTGGGCTGGAGCACGTGTGAGGTGTGCGCTGGGAGGACAAACAGAATAATTTTCTGTTGCCTGGCCCACTCGATCATCACTCTAGAAACAAGTGTAGAATTGCCATCAAACATGAGAAGAATGTGGTGGTTGTCATCAATCTAACGTCGAACATTAGGCAGAAAGTGGTTAGAAAAGAAGTCTTTGAAAATCGTTGAATTGGACCAACCCGATTCCGACATCATGAAACGAGCACCAGGGGAACTGCCTTTGGTCAAGTCTTTAAGGCATAGTACACAAGGCTACAATGTAGCATTCTTTTAATGCACATATAGGGACATCCTATATTTGCTATTTTACACCAAATTGTGAATACCTTAAAAACATGCGCATTCTTTCTTTATATATATATATTTACAGATTCATAAATACGTGTTTTATTTAATTTAGCCTGGAAAGAAAAGAGAAGCTTATTATTGGTTAATTTGATATCTACAAAACAACATTTTAAAGTCGTGTTTTATGATCAAGCTTTGTGGTAATGTAGCATGAACCGACAGGGAAGGTAACTCGAATTGTACTCGTCTGCACTGATTCCAAGATTTGTCGCATCCAGTGGACGTTTTAGCAGGTGCTTTCTACGTGTTTATAAGGTCGTTTCTGATTGGTTTAGGGAAATAAACCTAGCCAAACAAGAAAGAGTAAGTATTGTTTTGCCAGAACAGTCCATCCGGAAGAAACGAAGAAAATCCAATTATAAATATTGAAGCTAATAGTTCTATAACTACTCTTATTAGGAGTGTTCCAGGATATGGTATTGGTCATATCTGCTTCTTTGTTTGTTCACATTTCTTTAAAGAACATGACCGTTTAAGAACGTGTTTAATTTGTTTTTTATGCTTAACTGAGCATGTGATTACCGATCTTGTCCGGAAATTAACGAAAAATGCCGAAGCGCTGCGCCCATAAAATAACTGTAAACAATAGGCTTGTATGCTGCTAAATCCTTCTGAAATACAGTTCACTGGTATATTTTAATTTAAATCAATTAACTGAAGTATTTATTGAGTGGAATTTACATCAACTGCCAACTTTAGCAACGCATATTTTTTAGTTTTTAGCTGTCAATTAAAGAATATGAATCAGCAGTTTTTCTTATTTTATGCCACATTATCATGCATTTTAATGATTGTGTAATATAAAAATACATGGAAACTAATTAATAATTATTTTGGCATGGTTGTCTGTCAGTCCATCACACTTTGTGAAGCAAATATCAGATGAATACTTATGTGAAAAACTACAGAAACAACTCAGCAACAAAAAGTTTTAACATAGACCTATTATACATTTTTTGGTCGAGTTGTGCAGTTCACGGAAAGTTGTTAACTGGGTTGAATTTTGGCGCATGCAGTTTTCTGTCTGTTGTTTCGCATATTTTTAATTAAACAAAATTATATATATCACATGTGTCAGAATTTATGTGCAGAGAAAAGGAGACACAACCTGTCCATATTGACCACAGTTTGCTAATAGTTAGTTCCGATAGTAACGGTGCATCTAATTGGGAGCGAGCAGAGTCCTACATGGATATGTTTATATATATGTATATATGAAAATTAAAGTATACCATAGATTTCAGGTCAGAGAAAAAATGTTTGATTCTCAGTCCCTTGGTCCGGAACCGAACAATTTTATGAAAATTCTTGTATCTTGGATGGACGATAGTTTCAAATATAATGATATTTTAACAACTGTTACAGTTGATATGTCAAAACTATGTACGGTCTACATCTGACATATGTTATATGTATCATACAACTACAATTATTAACTTTGTATCAGTGTGATAAGGTCATAAAATACTTGAATACAATTTTTTTTTTTTTATTATCCCAGGCATCAGCCCTGTCTTTTGTGATGATGATGAGGATGACGCCAGGAAGCCCACATCCGTCAGCGACCTTGTCAATCGGCGGAGATAGTCTAGAGCGATCCCTAAAGTGACAAAAGAACTAGAGAAACCTGTGCTTTCCTACCATTTCTCAAAACCAGTCATCGCAGCCTCAACCTCCATTAAAGTATGTATATGTCCTTATGTGTTATTAAATAAATTAATTAATTAACGTAACTCACTCATACACCGGAGGAATGAATGCAAGAAGATTCTGCTTCTATGTTTAAGGTCACTTGTGGGACTTATGCGCTTTCATTCCTCCAAATTTACTGTTCCAACCTTATTCTTAGGCTACTGCTCATCATCAAATCATATATGGGGAATGCAATCATTAACTATAACAGTCTCATAGCATTGACTGCAGTTATCAATTTATGCAAAAATCACTATGTGCTCATATTTTATTGCAAAGATGGCAATCACAAATTGTTGGCAAAATTATAAACAAGAGTACATTTTTTTATGACGCTTTGTTTTTTCGGGCCTTTTTGGAGCCCAAATTTGATCACATTTTCTTCCTCAAAAAGGATATATATTTACCCTACCCAGGTACAAAACCCCAGTTTGTTACTTTTTGTAGAGAAGCATTGACCTCTAACCATTTAGCAAAAGTATCAATAAAGTGCCATTCATGAATATGTCGATATATTTTTTTATACTAGTCCGTCCATGTATGCATTGTATTTAATGTATACTTCAAGACAGTGCTTTGACGGCTTCATTGCGATAATCATATAGGTTTGGTTGCTGGAGTTAAGTATTTCAGTTGAGAAAGTTTCTGTTTAATCCAAAACTGTCAACAAAGGAGAAAAAGTGATCAAGCACGTTATGACAGACAAAAGCACCGAAACCTGTCTTAACATATTAAGGTTTATAATTGAAGACATCTCAGGATGCACATGCACTGAGAGCGGGAAACTAATTCTAACTACTATCAAAAATACAATGTCGGACAGAGCTGTGACTGAAAAAAGCCTTGAACTCCTTCAGGCATACAGAGAAGTTTTACCATCCATATACTCGAATTGGGAGCAACTATCTGCAGTAGAAAAATAATCCGTTTCTTCAATGAACAATTTTTATTGTGGCATTCAAATACTTTTTAATTTGCAGAGGTATCCGACAGCATAATAAGCGATTTTTAAAAAAATGTGAACGGAGATACAACCCTCGGTGCCGAGGCTCAAACAGAAAAGGTCACTGAAATGGAGAAAGTGGGACAGTAAGAATAGTGAGAACAACATCCAAATTGTTTGCAAGAGGAGGTGATGATAAAGTGGTTGCTACTCCAAGTTAAAAACTTATCTATCTACAAAGTATGACATTAGAAGCAAGAAAGTATTCCATTTGCTCGTTCCCTTCCGTGTCAATCGGTTTAATATTATTTTGTACAACTCAGAAATTTCGTATATTTCGCTGATGATATTAAAGAATTATTTCAGAAGGTGCACAAACCATCTTTTACGTTGCATAAAACAGTTGCTTCGGACATTAATGAAGACATGTACTCAGCTCTAGAAAACATTGGGTCTTTGCTCAAATATGTGACCGCACCCTTCTTGTGAGTAATGGAATGTAAACAGTGTATTATGGAAGCAGCTAGTAAGGTGTATCAAAACCAGTATTAGTTCCTTGAAAATGCAAAATAATATAGTTATTGAGAAGATTAAAGCCATAGAGGAATCATAAAAAAAGACATTGAAAAAAGAGATATCTTATTGAAAAGAATGAGCAAGATTAGTTCGGAATAAAAGAACAGTTGGTAAATGACATGCTATTTATTCTAAGGGTTATGGCAGTTCCCTGAAGTAGTAAATCAAAAATTAAAAGGAATAACATCTGAGGGGGAACAACAGAAAAAGGCTCTAAAACGCAGCTACAATTCAGAAAAATTGTTCTCGAACAAAAAGCAGACAAGAAAGTACTACTGAAAAACTTAAAGGCACTGTGAAGAAACTAATAAAGGAGTCATTAGGAAACCCTGGTGGCATTCAGACACACCAGAACATATTTGTAGGGAGAAGAATTGCTCACTATCATATGACGGAAAATACAAGAACTCCTTTTGTATAGTAGAGTGATATCAACAGTTCCCGGCTACCCGGATTGGTGTAATGTTATTCATGACAATGACGATTCAGTTTATGCATACAAACTTCAAGAAAATTACACCGCAGGAGATTTAGAGATTGTAGTGGAATGTGCAGTTTTATTTGACCTCAGGTTTTTTTTTTTTTCATTTTGAAGTCAAAATACCCTTGTTAAATTTCTTTGTTCGTTGCAGTTTAGAAGAACAATGATTTTCTTGTCGTCAGCTTGTTTTCTTGGTGAAATTCCTTGTTCCTTCCTTTAATATTTTGAAAGAATCATTTTAGATAATGAATACGCTTGGGCAATTATTAATCAAAGCAACAATTAGAGCTTCCTAATTAAACATGGTTTAAATGATTTATTTTGAAAACCAAATTTGAAATATGCTTATCTGAAGAACAAACACCGACGTTAAAAAGTCATTAAAAAACTAAGAAAGATATTGAGCTAAAAAAGCATTGTTTTCTTAATACGTCTTATGTCATTCAGGTACATTGATTGTGCTTGATGCAGTAATATTTTAGAATAGGGGCGACAGAGTAAGGCGGCGCAATCCAATGACGTCAACTAGCGTTGTTTTCAATTGTGCAAGACGACCATTACTTAGCTTCGAAATTTATAGAGGATTTTTCTTTATTTTTGAAAAATATTTTGATTTCACATTTTAAGATGTTTTAACAATACTACTATTGTAATATTAAATCCATCATCCAGATTTTTAAAAATAAACATGATTGCATATTGTTGGTGTCCTTTGTACTGTTAATAGGGCTGGCTTGAATTAAGGACAGGGACACACAATGGCTCGACAAATCGTGTTAAACGTTAACACCGGTACTGTTCAGTAAATACACCAAGTATATTGCGGTGTTTCCAGACATGACTTTATTAAATATGTCAATGCTTTAGTTTTGCTTCATGTGTTGTACACTTGACACTCTAAATTGGCTTCATGACTTTCTTTCAGTGTATATATGCATACGTGCAACACAAAAGAAAGACACTTTACTACAAGTTTACAATACTTATGTGAAAAACTACACACTTTTTTTGGGAAAAGCTACAGAAACAAGCTCAGTAGCAAATTTTTTAAACATAAACCCCGTTTAATGGCACTGGGTAAACACCAAAGACATAGAACATAAAATCACAAACAAGAACACAAGAGACATGGAAGAACAGCACAAAACTCCACAAACAGCACAGTGCATACATACTATATATCAAAAACAAGGTATGTTTATCAAGGATTGTAAGGTACCGTTGTTTAGTTACAAACTAAAAAGGTTTTATTAGTATGGGCGGAGAAATAATATTTTCAAATAACTCCGAAACAATATACCCCTCGATTATCGCGTTAAACTGTATTTATATGTCGCTGCCTATAGTTTATATTATACAATAGAAGTGCATTTAAGTCAGCCTTCACTTTCACATTCAAAAATATCATTAATGAAGGTTAAATAATTCTATTATTTCTAGTTAATGTCTCATTTCATAAAAATTACTATAACTTCGTATAAAATTTCAGTAAGACTATGTCAAGCCTTTTTAAGTAATTCAAATACTGCCGCTTAAACGTACTTTTACTTGGGTCAGTCTATAAACCAATATTCTCAATAATGCGGCTGCACTCAACAATGTCAAAAATGTCTGAACCCTGAACTGAAAAATCGCAGCCTTTTTATACTCAGAAAAATGTGTCGATCAAATAATTGATCATAATGAATCGAAAAATGTCGATCAAAATCGGTCGGTCTAAAATACGATCGAAATTGATCGATCGTTTTCGACACTATCTACGATTTAATTCTAAAATTAAAAACATCAATGGCTTTACGTTGATGTAAACACGACTATAATGTAGTATAACTGAGGTTTATGGAATTTAACAGTGGTAGCTACAGATCAATAACCGTGACATTATGCGTAGATGTACTTTGTGACCTTGAGCGAAAAGGAAGTGCATAAATGTAAACAACAAGATGGCTGAGGCAGTGTAAAAGTTCAACATAAAAATGGAATTTACATGAAATAAGCGACTAATCGAGGGTAAAACGAATAAGTGATTCAAGTTAAGTAAACCAGTAAGTCTTAATATTCATGCTTATTACGATTATTTAACCTACTAGTCGGTAAACACAGGAAATAGTATAACTTCGTTGAAACTACCATAAAATGCCATCTGTTGGTGTAATGCAATAAGATGTTTACATGTCTGTTAGGTTTGTGCTACCCCACCTGTGTTTCAAAGTTATTGAGGATACTGAATGTATCATATATCACAGGAAAGTCCCAGTTATACGTCATAATTCGTAATATGTATATTGTTAACGTTGATTTTAATTATAGAACTCAAATTAATGGGCTGGTCTGGGGCCTATCAACACCCTTATCTTTAGAAGGCGAGCTCCTGCCGCCATTAATATTTAAAACATATTTAAGGTCAACTAAGAACTGGCGGACCAGTTTCTAACTGTAACGATAATTATAAGGTAGCATTAACACAATCGTTTTAAATAACTGTTTAATCTGTGTTTAATCTGTGAAAGTTAATTAAAATTATTTTTTTGGTTTCACCACTACGCGTGTCACGTTTTTGTCTATCCTATCTATTTCCCGGGTCCCTGTGGGAAAGTTGTAAGATATGTATTTAACCCTCCGCTCCACCCGGTAGAGCTCATTTCTCATCATGTCAACAGCCGTATGGACATTTTTGAGAACGGAAGTGTTTTCTTGGATTGCCACCGAATCTGTGCCGAACAATCCTTAAATGCCCTTTCAAGCCTCTCTGATGACTCATTAACCTTCTGCCTTTTGTTTGGCGTCCCCCCTGCAGCATTGAATAACGGATCAAATATCTGCGTTGGCCCTGTGACAGCCTCATGAACCTGCTCATCGTGTAACGCTTGGTGAAGCCTCAGGTTTCTTCGTCCTGATAAGAGATAGCGTCACTACAGGTCTCTTTTCCGTGGCATTTATTCGTTAGGCCGAGACACACAATGTTGTTGGGGTTTGTGGCATCAGGAGCTGCGTTGGTGTTGATGCTGCGAATGTGTTTGCAAACGACGGAACAAAAGGTGGTTCTGATGTCTTTTCTCCCACGAATACTGGTTCGGCTAGACAAGGAATGGGCGTCATTAAACGCTGGTTTATATATATATCTATCGGCGTTCCCTGTCACATATTAAACGATCAACGCAAATATACGATAACAAAGTAAAAACATGTTACTTAACTCGATACAGTGCTACAAAGGTACCCGGGAGGGAGGGTAGCTGTGATATAAACAATCAATAGCAAAGAGGTATCCCGTGCCGCTGCATTACCGAAAGTAGGGTGTTTTTATGAATTTACCACATACATAATCAAACCAGTGGTTCATTTAAGCCCGCAGAACATGCAGAGGCGGTTGGCGAGTCAAGACATATCAATATTGTGTAGCTTATTGTGGAGTTGCAGTAATCGAAAAATGGGCACATTACTAAAACAGACATAGCTATAACATTCTAGTGTTCCTTGGTATACTTCTTTTGCACATGATATACTCCTTTCATAAGTTGAATGCGCATTTACTGGCTTGTTGTCCATCGCCAATTTGTTTCCAGCAGAGAATGACCGGGGCATGTGCAAAGAGGGTACCGTTTCAGTAGATTTCGCAAAGAGGGTACCGATATGGATATGCACCGTGCCATAGGCTGACCCATTCTTCCCCAACGAATTTAGGGTTAATCGACTTTAGGAGCACCCTTTGCAGATCACACGGACCATTCTTTTTAACAATCTCTTTGTGACGCTTGTGTTTACTAGTGTCGTCAAGCAGCGTCGGTAGGTCCTGGCATTGGACTTTGCACAACTGGCAGAAGTTAGGAACACTTTCGACCGGAACGTGAGCCTTCAAAGCATGATCCAGTATTTGCCACTTACGACCAATCTTTTCGCATTTCTGGCACTTGTACACATAACTACCATTGGCGAACTTGTTCATCTATAATAAAAACTAAAACAAATGCAAAATAACTGTGTTATCTTGATTGTGTGAAGGCGGACAAGTTTGACAAGTTAATGCATACCTTGATATGATTTACCTTTTGCGTTTTATCTTTATTAAGAATTGTTCGGATAAGAGTGAGGTTTGCGCACATAAACTGGTTTAAACCCCCAGTAAATTTACATTGTACTGACCTTTCCAAGGCGGTACCTAACAATTCTTGATAAACATACCAATTATTTATATATATATATATATATATAAATAGTATTTATGCACTGTCCTGTTTGTAGAGTTTTGTGCTGTTCTATGTTTCTTGTTTGTGAATTTGTGTTCTATGTCTTTGCAGGGTGCATACAGCTTAAAATTCAAGGAAGTTACTCGTTATCAGTTACATAAACGACAAATGTTTAAAGGTTTTGGAACAAAATACAAAATTTCCACTTTTATTTCAATGTTTTAGAACATACAATTTCACCCAAATTGTCTATAATTACTTAAACTTTTCATTCATTTCTACAGAAAGGCTATCTCTAATTGTCTTTTTTTTCTTTCTTTTGCTATTCTCCTATTACAATTTGCTTCCGTTAACAACTTTAAGTTGCCTGTATTTTCGGCTTTTTCAAACAGACAATCAGCATTTTTTTCCAAATGATCTATGTCATTTGCAATTGTCACTTTTTTCTTCTTTATTTTTTCAATTTCCTCCAATATATTTTTCCTCTTGCCTAACTGAATTTCAGTGTTCTTTTTTTCTCGTTCACTCTCTAAATAGGCCTCATACTTTGACCTAGATGCTGCAAAACTTACAAGAAGTTTGTTTGTTATTGGGACATTCAGCACACCCCCTGCATGTTGCACATAATCACAAACTATTCTTTGAGCAACAAGTCCACGTTGAGATAAATTCTCCACTTCAATTTCCTTGTTTGAGGAAAAACCCCGTTCAACATTGGCTTGGCCATGTGACAAAACAGTTCCACAAAACCGATCATTGTGTCCTTAAAAACTGATCCAGGGGAGTTTCAAGTGGTTTAAATTCTTTGATCTACCAACCAAGGGTATGAAATAAACCATTTCTTATTGAAAACGCACGCCATTTTGGAAACCAAAACGGAAACGGTTTTGTATAATATTTTATATTGTGAAAATAGCAACGCAGGCAAAACCCCGTACACTATCCGTACCGATACACTGACGTAAATTCTCTTTCTTGAAGCGAGACCCAAACTAAATCGAACTACTTATGTAAAGTTTCTACTTTCTGTCTTTCTTACTACGAACATAAAATACGCAGACAAACTGATTTTTAAACTTGAAAGGAAATTTAAGGACCATTTCTTACTTTTTAAGCACTTTTCAAGCAGTTTTCAAGGCAACAATAAAAATCAAGTAGTTTCAAGGAGTTTTCAAATTTAAGGACTTTTCATCTAGCAGCCCAAAATTCAAGCACTTTTCAAGTCTGTGCGAACCCTGCTTTGGCGTTTGCCCATTGCCACTAAACCTGGTTTATGTTTAAACTTTTTGCTACTGAGCATGTTTCTGTAGCTTTTTGCATATACATTGTTTTGCTTCCAAGCTGAACGATCAAACGCGCAAATAAGTCACCGTAAACCGTTTTGTTGTATGCGCTGCGTTATTTTTTCACGCTGATAGGAATTTAGTTACTCGGGCGTTTCAGTGACACACATAGCTTCAGCGAATAAAATTTGTTTTTAAATATTAATTGTTATATTTGTATATAGATATACACACGTTAATATTTACACAGACTTTACACTTCTGCAGGATCAAAAACATTAACACAGTTGACGAGTGTTTGATATATAACTATACTGTAACACTTTACAAAAATGCTTTCCATTATTTGTAACACGTTTTTCATAGACACATTTAAAAACACTCTTCATCCGGAATATTTATTCTTTACTGGTTGACCATCGTTACCCTCTCTCGTTTGCTGTTATCATCGAGTGCTCACATTGGACGGATTCTGACCGCGAAATGGTATTAATTTGTTGTGGTGCACAAACTTCTCGTGAGCTGGATGATAAAGTTCACCTCACTGATCTTTTTCTTAATCATGAACGGACCGTCATAGCGTCTTAAGAGCTAATGATTGATCCCTACCTTTTTAGTTTCATGCAAACACCATACCAAACCTCCTCCTTCGTAGATTTGCTGCATAACATTAAGATCATACGAATCTTTGTTTCGCCGTAGATTTTTCTTCAAGTGTTGGCGTGCCAACCGATAAGCCTTGTACATTCGGTTCTTTAGACCATCTACATATTCGCATACTGGAGCTTCGGATTAGCTTCCGGAAAATCGTGTTGGGAAGAGAACGTCTGTAGGCAGCCGAATATCTCCCCCTATCGCCAACGCATTCGGTGTACATGACGTAGACCTATAAGGACCGGCCAGGAGACCGTTGAACATTTCCTTACTATCCCATATGCGATAGTAGTCATCTTTTCTCGACTTTCCTCGAGCAGCTGCCCTTTCTTAGCGCCATTTTATATTGCAGCGTACATAATGCTTATATTGGGGTTGCCTTTCTGTAGAGCTTCCATCTCTTGACTCGGCATGATCTGTAACGATGGTGATTCACAATTTACATCACCGGATGTTCCCGCTGCCTAAGCAGTTCGAGTCGTTTGCGTCATGCTCTGTACACTCGCCGCCTCTTCCTGTTCGGCCCCTGTTTGTTCTTCCTCGTTCATGCTTCCCACGTTATCTTAACTGTGCTAAGACGCCACCAATACCGACTCCAGTAGCATCGACGTCTAACAGGAAGTCACCAACTTCGTTCTTCGGATAACCCATGATTTCGAGGCTTATCAGGTGCCCCTTCAATTTAATGAAAGCTTCTACGTCCCAGACAGACTCTGCGCCTATCTTGGTGACACTAATCAATGGTCTAGCGATCTTGGCAAGGTTTTTGATAAATCGTCCAAGGTATGAGGCGATCGCAACAAACTGCTTCACTGTTTTTAGTCTTCCGGTTTTGGCCATCCAAAGATTTTAGCAACGTTACTAGGGTCTTGTCGGGGAATACAACCTCCGTTTTCAGAAGAGAACATTCCTCCGGTTTGAGTTGAAGTCCTGCGTTGCTGATTCTCATGAGGACGTCGTCAAGGCGTTGCATGTGTTCGAGGAAGTTTCTCCCATACTCGATAATGTCGCCTGTATAGACTAGACGAGTGACCCACTGTAACCCTTGCAATGCAAGTTTCATAACTGTCTTGTTCAGCCCAAATGGCATACGAGTCATTTCAAAGTGGCCGAATTTGCAAACGAATGCACTCTTGGGAATGTCGCTCGACTTAAGTTGTATCTGGAAGTAACCACTGATTAAGTCAAGACTGGTAAATAATAATGAGCCTGCAACAACGTCGAGATAGTCTAGTACGCGTGGAAGTGGAAAACCATCGGGTTTAACCAACTCATTTACCTTTAGTTAACGCATTGTTGGACAGCACCTGTCTTCTTGCGGACAAGTTCTATAGGGGAGACCCACGGGGACGTACTTTTGCGGATTACGCCTTTTTGTAAGAGATCTTCTATAGCCTTCTTCCCTTCGTCCGCGTAAGCTAAGGGAACTCGTCTAGGACGCTGCTTAACTGGCGCTGCGATATCTGTACTTATGGGATTTTCTGCTGGGTCTGTCAAACCAATATCCCGTTCATCTCTGGAAAATGACCGGCAATCACCTCTTTCTCAAGTTTGCTCTTGTCACCAACAGACATGTCATACAGTGCCTTTAGATGCCTTTAGTGCCTTTCTTCTGCTTTTGCTATGTATGGGAGGACTTGCTCTTGCAGCTTCTTCTTTCTCACTTGTACCCTTATGATCTGGTTACTGTTTATATCTTTCTCGGGGCTCTCCTCTTCCTCAGGGCTCTCGGTCCCTGCCAATACACTAACTATGCGTTCAACCCGCTCCGCAACAGCAACTTCTGCATCATATTTAAGAGTGATGTCAATCGGAAAAGCGTTAAAACATTGCAGCTTGCAAGTAGCAGCTTGGTTAATGTCGACTTAAGTTGACGCAATCATAAGAGGGTACTTCTCGCGAAACATATCAGTTGCTTCAACTAAGTAACTCGAATCAAGGTTTATGTCGTCTTCCTCACTGCGCTCTGTAAATACATCGATCACGGCTTCAGAGAGTGCTGGTGCAACTTTGTCTTCAGCTATAACAACCTTTCAAATTCCGATCACTTTGAAACAAACAACAAATACAAAAAGGAGAATTTTACGAAAAATAGTTAAATTTGTTGTATCGTTCACATTTTGACGTCATGAGTAGTTTCTTTCACTCACTTCAGAGATAAAAGTCTGATTCTTTAGAAAATTTAGTTCGGGCTAGTTTAATATTTTCAAATTTACCAATTATGATACATTAGGGCATTCATTCACAAAGTGTGATAGCATGTATATATTTATTAATATATGCCTTTTAATTTCCTTTTTCATATCCAACAGTGAAAATACAGCACGCCGTAATGAGAAATCCGTATCACCATACTGTCGCTTTCTGATTCCGTCATGCGAGTACCGTGTGTATTCTATAGGAACTTCTCTTTTGTCTCTAAAAATAGCGAACTGGAAAAGACCTTTCTTAATATAGATACATAACATGACCTTGTTTTTTGTTAACTTACTATGAAAAGTTAATAAGTTATTTTTAATCACAATCCAAATGAAAAAAAAATCAAATGACTGATAAAATATTGAAATAAAACTATAATAATTTACGTCATAGAGAGTGATTGTATATCATGTGACCTGTTTTTGTCTTCAACCTCAGTGTTAACATTTAGGGTTACGCCCACTACAATGACCGTGCATTGAAATCTTTACAACAAAATGAATGAATCAACATTTGGAGAGTTTGATTTGAAAGAAGTGGATTTTTCTATCAGATCTAAATAATGAAATTTCGACTGAATCCTTTTCAAGTTTTTTGGAAAATGAGGAAAATGAAAACATTGACAATGAGGAAAAGTTAGTGGAAAATAATTTTGAAAATGAAAATGGTTAAGCTGAGCTAGCTGCTCCAGAACAACAAGAACCCCAGTAATTTTTGCCATTAACGATGCAGAGAATGCATAATTTCTGCAAAAAAAGAAAAACAAGAACACAGAAAGGAAAACAGATTCTTGCGGCAGACAATTTCAACGCTGGTTATCACAGCCCCAAGATTTGAGACCCGCGACATCTTGGTGATACCACCAACAGAGTTGGACAACCTCATTGGCAGCTTCCTTCTGTCAATCCGGAAAGGTGATGGGTCCGAATACGAGCCTGATTCGCCTACAAGCTATCATCGTGGAATAGACGGGTGAAAATGTTGATAACTCATAAGATTAAACATTGACTATAAATTAAAATATAATATTTTCTACATATTTTAAACTTGAATGATGTTAAATGTAACACGGTTATGTACAATTTACATGTTTATTTAATAAAAAGGTCTATAAAAATTGTTAAAACACAATTAAAATGTAAGGCAAAATGAATGGTTTTCTTCCATAATAACTGTCTTTCTTTATTCTTATATTCAGCCTTCTGATGGAGAAGGGCTACCGATCCAGTCTGGTGACTGACCGAGAGTTTACCACATCAATGGCGATTCTTGCATCAAAGCGCAAATAACTGAACAAAAGGGAAAGGCAATCGCCCAAATGCAGCAGAAGCGATTACAAATGATGAGCTTCAACTCCTTAGAAGAAAGGGCGCTATTGGGGCAAAATCCCCACAACAACTTCGTAATAACATTTGACTAAATAACAGCAAATTGTTCGAAATATGGGGCGGAAAAAAAGCTCATGCTTTGCGCTGGGAGGACACTAAGTTGAAGAAAACTGAAACGGGCCGTGAATACCTCGTATACAACGAGCGCCGCACAAAATCCCGAACTGGTCAGAAAAGAAACGACTTGCGGCTATTCAAGCCCAAACAGTTTGCTCATGATTCGAATGACACTTGTCCTGTATTTGCTTGCAAGGGGTTTTCCGAACGCCGGTCAAACGAGATATATAACTCGGAGTCCCCCTTTAATCTTGGAGTAAACAAAACCGCAGGGTAAACTCGGAAACCTCGTACAAATGTCAACCTGTATGTGAAGGAACTTTTAGAGGCTTAATGAAATCGATGGCTGGGAAAGCTAACATTACTGGCAAGAAAACAAACCATAGCGTCCGAAAAACAACATGCACGAAACTACTCCATAGTGGTGTTGCACCGACAGTGATAAAGCAACTGACAGGTCCTAAAAATGTCCAAAGAATTAATAACTATGCTGTTGCCAGCCTAAAACAGCAACGGCATATGTCGAATATTCTCTCTAACAGACCTCACACTGAAACATGCAACTTTTTGAAAAAACAAATCAAGAACTTCCCTTTGCACAACACCACCTTTAGCAGCAGGTAAATATCCAAGAGCAAAATATTCAAACAAACATGAAGACGAATAATATTTTCTCAGCTGAGAACACCTCAGATCTGTCTGGTCAACTGTTTGCCAATTCAAAGATAATCAATTGCAACATCACTATCAACATGAGTAGCTCGCAAAAAAAAAGGATGGCGAATTTGTGTAATCGATAGCGATAGCGATTGACAGTGACCTTCACTCTGTTTTGCAGATACCTATTGACTTATATTGTCCAAAAATCCTAGGAAAAAAAATACTTCTGGCGGTTTTGTCAAAATGGCCGTGTTTGTCTGACCTAGAAACTAATAATCGTTCATACTCGTTAAAAATAGTACCGTTTATGTTTGTTTGGTTTATGTACTGTGACATTTGATAAATGTTTCGTATCAACAATTTGTTCATTTTGTTTAGAAACAAATATTAAATTGTTATTTTGTTCAATAAAGTGATTTTTGTGAGAGCTGATTTGTTTCGCTCAAGTAGCCTCACTTGATTTCAATACACAAAAGTACATAAAAACTCAGACGCGCCAGTTCTATATACAGACATTTTGACTGATAGCGGTTAATTTAAACTAAATTGAAACCGAAAGAACCGATAGAAATAAATATAAATAAAAGGTCATATAATAAATGGAATATTACGGTAGGACTCGTTCTCGTTCTGTGTGTTAATAACTTAATATGTATCCGTCTCGACCTACGGATACGTGTTTACACACAGAACTCGACGTGATACAGGTCACTAGAAAAACGTCCTATAATGATATCCCCTATATATCGCTATCTTTTAGAGCATTTGCGTCATGTTCGCTCTCACCAACGTCACTTTCACTTGTTTAGAATGGACATGGTTATTGTAGAAACGCTGCTTTCATCAAAATATCACAGCGACTCAAAATAGCTTTTGAAATTGTAAAAGACAATGTTTTAAAACATGCTGTAATAAAATTCCGTATTTTTACAATCTACATTTGATTTTTGAACATGTTATTGCCTGAATCAGACGTGCGAATATTTACATATTCGGAATCAACGTCGGTATCATCATATCGTCAGCAGATGAAGGTGCGTGCTCATAAATGTCTTGTCAAGTCAAGGAGTAGGCCGGAGTACGGAATACTGCACTTTGTAATGGCTGGCTGAAAATCCTGATTGACAGCCCTATTCAATACATGAACCAGGTCAGGAACCTTTATATGACATAAGCTGTCTTGACAGATTCTCCTTTTGTCTCGCTTATAATCGATCTCGCCTAAATTGTGCGTTTGCTGTCGAAACCGTGCCCAAGTCTGCAGTTGGATCTGGTACAAATTGTATTTAGCACAATCACTTTCCTTATTACCAGTGATTTCGTTTTTCGGCAAATCGAAATGGCGATACATATGCTGTATAGTATTTGATGATATTAAACTTATAGCAAAACTCCGCTATTTCAAGCAATTTGTTTACGTTACGCATGCTATCATTGTTTACATAATTATCAATATGTTGCAAATGATGCATGGTTGACACTTATGGTGTTTATAATGAATTCAACATCCAGATCGCGTAATGATTCTAATTCAGCAGTTAAACCTAGTAAGGACTTTTCTCGTTAAAGTGATGCAAATTGCACGTTAAAGATGCTCTCTTACTCCCACATAAACAGTATCAGAATTAATACAATTGTTTTAATTAACAGAAAAGAATGAATTGATATCGACAACAATGGTTATTTTGAAGGATACAGTTTTAATTTGAAAGAAAGGTGTAGAAAAAGCGAAATTATAACCTTATGATACAATACTTTCAAATCGCCCTCAATCTTCTGATTGAGTTCGGAAAATGCTAATTTGCATAATGTATGCCAACCGGAAATTACAACGCGAAACGACAACACGCCAAAAGTTATGAAAGCATATATACTGAGATAGATAAAACATAACAAATATAAATAATAGTGGATGTTGGCAGGATGCTTATGGATGGTATACTTTGTACTTTGAAAACAACATCACAGAAGAAAACAAAAATGTATGACTCTGTAAAACTGTTCATTGGATTGAATTTATTTGACGTGCAACTATTCACTATTGAGATATATTTTGTTTCGTTCAATACACATAATTTTGTCTTAGTATAACGCCCGTCCCTGTAGACAGTGCGTTGAAACACATTTTGCGACCAAACAAAAACAAAGGCTATTCACGAAACCTGATGTAATTTATTCGTGATAATATTCTGGAGTTGAAATTGTACAAACTTTGAATGTAAATAGAAATTGTTTGCGTTTAAAGCAAAACTAAAACATGTCATCCATTAAAAGAAAAACTTGTGAAAGTAATAACTAAAACAAAGTTAAAAAACTATTACATAATGTTATCAGATAATATAATATACACCACACATACACGTGCAGCAAACAAGTCTCATAGTGAAAACTGGGTTTGATTTCACCGTCATCAACTCATTTTTGTCGAGATGACGTCAAAGCGGACACGGAAATACACTCGCCCAAGCTG
The DNA here is from genome assembly GCF_026914265.1 of Mya arenaria. Classification (NCBI taxonomy): domain Eukaryota; kingdom Metazoa; phylum Mollusca; class Bivalvia; order Myida; family Myidae; genus Mya; species Mya arenaria. Next base: position 75,382,360 of record NC_069126.1, read on the forward strand.
AGTCGTCATATTGATCTCGTGATATTTAGATCACGTGACTACTTGAGCAGCAGAAGAATACAGGGAATCAGCAATGGAAATAAAAGAACGATCCAGCTGATTTGCGTTTGCTTTGGCACTGCATTGTATGGGTCTGAAAGTAAAGATTGCTTGATTGATTACATGTAGTATGAAATTGTACTTATTTAATATTTACTGGAAAAGTTATAAAAAAGTGATTATAAAAAACGAAGATAAATATACAGATATGTGTACACATTAATCTCTTCAATGTCTTCATACTCATTTCAAAATAAATTTCTATAGCTAGATCTAATCTAAGCTGAAAGATGCTAAATAACCTACATTTTTATTAAACGACTAAACTCATGCAACGCATATAATCAATACTTATAGTTCCGAGCAACTAGTGAATCTAGCCTTAAGTTCTATGTTTAAGTTATTTTGAGATGTGTTTTTTAAACGAATAATCGATATCGTAGGCGATAAAATGTTTTTAATGCATTGTCAAAAAAATGACAGGAGCATCAGCATACTGAACATCGTTGTAGATTGTGTTTGTTGACTGCTAGATTGGACCGTTGACGTCACACGTGTATTTGATGAGGAAGGATTTGACGTCATCACGGACGATGGTCGATTCGAAGTTCTTATTGTTGAAGCATCTGTGTTGGTTGTCGAAGGCTCACCAGTAGTGACGCCATGTGTCGAAGGCTCCCCAGTTGTGACGCCATGTGTCGAAGGCTCACCAGTAGTGACGCCATGTGTCGAGGGCGGAGTAGCAGGCGTCGATGAGGCGGCTTAAAAAAATAACAATACAGATAATTGTTACGACATCTGTTCGGTTTATATACTCATACTAATTAATATTAACTTGCAAAATGCCAATTGAAACAACTCAAAAAGGAATTTGTAATGAGTATAAAGATAAAAGAAGATGCGTTTAGAAAATTATAGGGCAATACAAATATATAGGGAGTGTCATTCTCCTATAACTATTAATGAGAGAATGGTGTATACATTAGAAAGGCATATAGGCGAAAGACAGGAATGGAGCAGAAAGCGAAAAGCCGTAAAAATTGTACTGTTAATTTCTCAATAGGTTTAATCAAGCCCAATATTAATCTAAATATCTATTTCTAGAGCCATCTTACTGAAATCATGGAATTGAATGTGCAATACTATGATATTAAATACATGATATATAAAATGTAATTATATATTAATGTGACAGAAATGCTATTTTTTCTGGGTATAAGTAATACATCGTTAATTATTTTGTTATACAATTAACAATTAATACAAATATATATTAATGATCTTGTTAATTTTTTTTTTCAATGTATCAAATACCATCAGACACGATCATTCAATGAACTGAAATAATAAAAAGAACATACTTCAGTGAAACGACATCTTTTTATGGAATTAATTGCGTAATTGATGTTATTATTAGGGTATGACCGCACTTGGGCTGGTTCAAGTGTATGGTGTCCGATGCACGTCCCTCCCTAAATCGTCCAAGGTTACCTTTCATTTTAATATAGGAGAGAAAAATAATAAAGAACGCCAAAATTGCACCATTTCAGACAAGGAATTGTTTTGTTTTTCTTGGGAAAATACCCCCCCCCTTTCATCGCTCATGATAAAAAAATCGATTCTGAGGGAGGGAGCGCAATTCAAAAGGTTATGCCTCCTAAGTTACGCCCCCTCTAACATCGAATCCCGGATCCGCCCCTGATATTTACACCAATAGTTCATTATCCCGTTGCATTCCGTTAATCCAGAATTGTGAAACATACTTCATTTCATTTAAGAATACAACAGTTCTTTCTCACAAATTCTGTAAATAGAACGACCTGGCCGTAACCGGAAACAGTTTATCATTTAACGTCACAAAAACGCGAGAAACATTAAATTGCATCATAGTTGATACGTTGTTAGATCAGTTTGAACGTTAAATTGAAAAGCTAATGACAAAATACATTTAACACATCATAAGTCAACTCCTATCAATATGTTAACAAAACAACAACAACAACATAAAAAATCATTTTAAATTATGCACCAGTCAATTGTATCCACGCCCCCCAGGTCCGGAGAATAGCGGGGACTTTGACTTTCGGTCCAGCCAACCCCGGCTAAAATCCCCGCCCTGCGGGAACGAACAGTTGGTGAAATCCCCGCCAAATGCCCCCGCACCCAAGGCCCCTTGGTAAGGCCCATTCCCAGCTATATTTAAGCGAAGACACACATTCACCCGGCACTGCGGAGCCGCCCATTTCCCCGGCTATCCCCAGTAACCCCCGGACCTGGCGGGGCCGTGGTAACAATTGACTGGTGCATTAATACGCGATGATTCGCTTTCCAAAGATGATACCTCCTATCGGAAAATATGCACTATTGCCGAAAGGCAGGTCAAATAAAGAGTGGAGGTGTTAATATTATTATATTCACGAGCGACCATCTTAAACATGTATAAAAGGTCCAATAGCTACGAGACTTTGAAAACAAGTATTGATCAAATGTTATCCATCTCTGCAGTGCTGTCCATCATAGGTGTATAAATATCTCCAGCTGGTTGGTTTGTATAATAACATAAATTTTATTGTATTCTATGTATAACAATAACAAATTAGTTAAGTTGTTTAAAAATATATAAACGCTTAAGGAAATGGAATTATCTGTTATATGATGGTGTTTAATCGTAAAAATGACTAAAATATAACATTAATATAATTAAACAAAGTTTGAAATTATAGAAAATCTACGAAAAGATTTAAGTGCTTTCCTGGGTATAGGGCCGGACCCGAACGGCAAAGACGTGCATTTCTATACTAAACTTCATGAAACTAACAATCGACACACACATATTCATTCTACTATTGAGCCTAAGTTCATTTCCAGAGCAAGTGGTCTACCTGTCGAAGGATTTTGGGTTGGCTGCGTTGGTTGGGTTGGCGGCTGGCTTGGTTGGGTAGGAGGCTGTGCTGGTTGGGTAGGCGGCTGTGTTGGTTGGGTAGGAGGCTGGGTTGGTTTGGTAGGCGGCTGTGTTGGTTGGGTAGGCGACTGTGTTGGTTGGGTAGGAGGCTGTGTTGGTTGGGTAGGAGGCTGGGTTGGTTGGGTAGGAGGCTGTGTTGGTTGGGTAGGAGGCTGTGTTGGTTGGGTAGGTGGCTGTGTTGGTTGGGTAGGAGGCTGTGTTGATTGAGGTGGTTGGGTAGGAGGTTGTGTTGGTTGGGTAGGCGGCTGTGTTGGTTGGGTAGGAGGCTGTGTTGATTGAGGTGGTTGGGTAGGAGGTTGTGTTGGTTGGGTAGGCGGCTGTGTTGGTTTGGTAGGCGGCTGTGTTGGTTGGGTAGGAGGCTGTGTTGATTGAGGTGGTTGAGTAGGTGGCGTCGTCACTATTTCTGTAATAAAAGAAAAAAAACATTTGTTCACAGACAGGGAAAATTCTACATGAAATATCGTGTTTTCCTGTGATTCTATAATTTCGAAACCTATTTTAAAAATCTAAATGTATTGCAAAGATTTACAAAAATTATAATAGTACATGTATGTAGTTTATATTGCTCACCTGCATCACAGTTAACTCCGATCCACCCCTGAACACATCCACCTGCACATGTACCGGATGTGGCTTCACATGGCAATCCACCTGCGCACTGACCACAGGCGTTCGAACATCCGAGTCCCCAAGTGTAGGGTGGGCAGGCTGTAAATTGGTCACTTGTTTACTACAGAACAACGGCCATGCATTTGTTTCCTAAATGAGATACTAACTAATAATACACGTATAACTAACATCTCGTAAGTGTGAGCAACTGTTCAGTTAATGTGAGGTAATAAAATGCATATTCCCAGCTCGTACCTGACTGACACATGGGTGGGACAAATCCAGGATCGCAGCCGTTGGTACAGCTACCATCCACTGTATTGCACGCCTCCCCTCCGATACATTGGCCGCATGTGGAGGCACAGCCAGACCCATATGATCCGCTTCCACATGCTTTATAAGTAAAAATAGTAAATTGATAAGACAACAAGGCAACGTCACTACGCAATGAATACACCGAATGAATAATTGGTGTTTGCATTTTGTGTGTAGGCCAATACCAATCGATTGTTCATTAAATTACGTAGATCGATTCTAAAGAATGCACCAGAACTAGTTCCATACAGTATATTTCAGTCTGTTTTTTTCACCAATGCTTACTTGTTAAACTAGTGTCATAAGTAAAAGGGAGTATATACTTTAGTTATGCATTTAGTGTGGGTCAATGGCAATCGACGCCTGTTATTCGTGATTCGCGTGACAATATCAGCTTAATGGTTGAGTGGTATACGTGTTAAGGACCGGCCAATCAGCCTCCAAAAGTGTGTATGGACTGAGGCGTTAGCCTTCGGGGGATAACTGACCGGTCCTTAAAGTGCCACATGGCCCTCAGTGGTGTGTAAATACAATGTATTCTTATAATAAACCGAACATTTTAAATTACCATTTAATATTTTTAAGGGCTTTAATTGTGTTTAAACTGCACTTACCAGCTGTATGACGTCAGCGATCCATATAACCTATTTGGAGAGGTCCGGACCGGCCAAAAATATGATATGGACCGGTGTTGTCATAAAGCTGGAGTTTTATCAAAATACAGTCATATACTATCCGATCGACAAAGAAGGGAAACATTTATGTAAGGTATATAAGGTAAGAAGATTGGACAAGTCCGTATACCTTGTTGACACATTGGCGGCTGGAGACCGGGTTCACACCCTGAAGAGCACGTGCCGTCCACGGGATTACATGTCTCTCCTCCTTGACACTGGCCGCAAGTGGAGGCGCAACCCGATCCATACAAACCAAACGAGCACACTGTAATAAAGAAATACATGTATGTAGACACAATAAATTATAAGATAAAAAATCGACTTTTAAAGCTCCACTCTCACAGATTTGACAACGTTTTTTACTTTTTTTTATCTTAAAATGAGCCAATGTTAGCGTAATTATCTGCAAACCAGTGATATAACACTGCTGACAAGAGATCAGATCGAAGATTTTCATGATTACTTTCGAAAATTAATCTTTTATGTCTAAAAGCGTTACTAACGGTTTAAGAAAAAATGCATAAAAGATACTTTTTTGAACTTAAGTATGAAACTCTGCGATCTGATTTTTGTAAGAAGTCTTTTATCACTGGTGCCATGCATATTCGCATAAATTGGCTCGTTCCAAGACAAAAAATAAAAAAAGTTGTCTAAACGTCCAATCTGTGAGAGTGCAGCTTTAAAGTGACACTCTTATTAAAAATCATTACATACATGTAAAACAAACATAAATTTCGAGTGATAAACCTTTAACTACTTACTAAATAATGCATTTATGGAAAATATCAATTACTGGTAACACGATTGTAACCGTGTATTTTATACCAAAAAGCGCAAAAAAATATCAAATGATTGGTGAACTTTACTGTGTTCTACTATAGTCTCATTAGGTGGACATGCCGTGTTTTATGCTCATTTCTTTCAAATTCAACTTGGTATCCTTTATATGAACCATTGTTTTCGACATTTCTTCATCCTTTTTGGAATATTAAATCAATATTATTAATTGTAGTAAATCTTATTTGGGAGTAAGAGTGCATCTTTAATATATCATAAACTGTATTCAGTATAGCAGAAAGTATTGTTTTCTTGCATTGTTGGTAATATAGGCAGAAGAACTATGGAAAAGTGGTTTTGAAACAAGTATTAACATTAATATATGAGTTATAAACTCCCTACACTTGTAGCTCTTAATATGAATATATAATGGATGATATGGATACTGCATCTCACCTTCTTGGCACATTTGTGTCTGATATCCGGGCTCACACCCGGAAAGACAAATACCGGTCGTCTTATCACAGGCCGCCCCTTCTGCACAATTGCCGCACGTGAAGGCGCAGCCGTCGCCATAGGTACCGTCTATACACGCTGCAAGGAGAAATGTTTTACTCTGTTACTCTGTCAATCAACCGTATTATATATTCGTAATATTATAAGTCCCAGTATGTTCAAGTGGTGTAAATGTATTTGTATGTACATCCAAATGACTTCTCTTAACCGTTTTGACAATTTTAACTTACATGCGATGCATAACGGCCCTTGGAAGCCTGGGCCACAACCCCCCGGGCAAACACCATTCACTTTGTCACAAGGTGCGTTGTCCGCACATGCGCCGCACGTGAGTACACATCCTTCCCCGTACATACCGTCTGGACAACCTAGACAAGTATAAACACATATCGTGTAAGTCTTCTTTCTAACAAGACGCTAAAAAGTGTGTTTCGCTATAATGGTCATGATGGCTCATCTCTTTTTTTTGCCTTGCGTCTAAAAGTTGTTAACTTGTTCGACAAATAGTCAGTTCCGAAACAATTCTTATTTCTGTGATTTCACTAACAAACTTCCAGATACACGCATATCCATCAGTTGTATGTCTGCGAATTTAATCTCAAACTACATTTGTATTATTACGACGATGCATGCTCTTATTTAAAATGAAAACTTAACCAGAAGTCAATGATCTAAAACAGTATAATCGTTACAATATTCAGAATGCTTTGAACGCTTAGAGTAAAGACAGAGCAGATTGGATATACTATTTCTGAAGATACAATATATGTAATATCTGATTGCGATCCAAAGAAAATAAGCTGGTATACAAAGAATAGTACGAATGTTATTCGATAAATGTTATGCATTGAACATGAATTAGCGTTATGCAACGTTCTTGGAATGTGTTAATTTATTACAAATAATATTGTTATCATGAAGAAAGATCAGTTTTGAAATATTCTGGAAGGCCTGTTTGAATCTCGAATTCACTTTGGACACCGAACTATTATTGTCGTGTTGTTTTCATCCAGTGGTGTTTCTCATACACGTTTTATTCCAGGAGAGGGTATAAAGTTAAGATTAAGAAAATTGACAGATAATAATAAAAGAAGTTGAACTGTTTATCCAATTAAATGATTATCTGATTAGTATTGATGTAATGTATCAACCTCCACGTAGCGATTACTTCCCTTTATAACTGTTGCAATGCGAAACATGCTATGATCAAATTCACGTGCAAGTTTATAAACATATTAGTGGTTTCAAACAGTATACAACATTTTCTCCGGCTACATATTTGTCCTGTTATACTGACCTCTGTTTTTCTAATAGTCTAGTTGAGGGAGTTATCTTTCGTACAGTATCTACGCCATCATTTATAGAACATAGATATAACTGTTAAATAACAGAGTGAGTGAATCAAGTGACTTTAAAGGGTTCTCACATGGGTCACCACGGGTCAAAACCGATGTAAACAAACAAGTAAGTGACGTAAATTTATAAACATTATTTTTGACAGTAAATATATGAAAATATATCTTAGCTTATATACGACCATGATCTTTTCTGCTTCTACACGTGTGAAATACTTTAGATTGGCTTGTATTTTACTGATGCAATACTTGGCCACGATGTCAACTTGACAAAACTTTGTAGAACTATGCAACGCTGAGTTTTGAGTCCTTTGAGGGCTTAAACTAGTTTATATTGCCGTACCCACTCACATGTCACTATAATAAATAATATAAGCCTCATATAAACCATATATCTCGCAAAATGTTCATGCACATCTTAATTCTACATTGATAACAAACTCTCTAAATGTTTTTCATTTTGATAAATATTTTTAAAAATCATTCACCTGCAACATTTATATATATATATATATTACTTTCGGAAAATGAAAACGAGTCTACCATTTGGTCATTAAATCCCCAAAAAAGTCATAGCTATAGATACTTAGTTTCAAAAACATTGCTTAATAAAGGAAAAAGGCAACGCCATGCCAGTTTGAATCATAAATTGCAGCCTTACAGAAGAAATAGTAACTATTTTTCATTATATTTACGTGTAAATGTAAAGATAAATATAAAGTCAGAAAAACTGGAAGAACAATGTGCATTTTGTAAGAAAAAGATATGTTTCAATCATTGTATTTACTTGTACGTAAAGACAAATATATAGTCAAAATTATGGGAAACATATTCATTTATAAAGAAAGATATATATACCAATCATAAACACAAAATACTGAACAACCCAAATCACAAATGGCCTTTGTAATAAAAAATGTATTGTAAAAGAAACATTACATTTATCTCGTATAAATACAATCGTGAACTCAGCACATTATGTACAAGCTAGTGAACCTGATTTCTATATGAATGAATAGCAATCATATGTATGGTTACAAATTATGAACTGTCATCGTATTAGACATCCATGTAGTTTTCCCGTTCCTGTCTACTTGTTCGTTCGATGTTGGGAGAACATGGACTTTGGTCACCTTATTTGCATGCTTCACTTTTATAAAATACACTGCTGCACCAACAATCGCTGAAATGAACACTACTCCCGCCACAACCCCGGCTATTATGTATTCCGTGTTTGAAGAACGTTTTTCTTCTTCTCTAGAACCCACTACCGACTCTAGAAATAGAAAGAAAAACTGTTGGTTTTTTGGCTTGTAAATAAACTGGTTTACTGGTAACGGACAATTTTTTGTTTGTAACAATGAAGGACTCAAACCAACCAATTTTCTTTGTATTTCTATCGGCGATTTCAATAAGTTTTGTTTTGTTCCAAATCTTTATAAACCAGTCTATTTAACTATCTGTGGGCCGATTGTTCAGAACTTCGTTTAAGTAAACAACGTTCGTAACGTGACGGTGCTTTTGTCACTAGTAGTATGTAACCCAGCCTACTGTTAGGTAGAGTTTTTGCAGATGCGCATGCGCTCTTTTGGATGTGTGCCTTGGAGCACAATGGACGTGTTCTTGAAATCAGAGAACAAGAAGAGCAAATATAGAGTGTTTTTGAAGGGTTTAAAGGGGTCAATAATGATAAAGGGTATATAGGACTACGGGAACTAGGACACCCAAACAAAACTTCAGTTTTAAACTTTCAAATCTGTATGACTCTGGAAGCTTCACACACAAAAAAGGTTTTGATCCGCAGTATTCTTACCAAGATTTAAGAGAGCTGTGTTATTTATACACAGCATCGAGTATTTCCCCTTAAAAGGTCTGCAACGATGTCGTCAATGACAGCGTTAACTCTAACAACGTTTTGAACAATCGACCCAATGATGACATGGTAGTTACACATTATGACAAACGGCATACAAACAAAATACGGTGTGTATTTAACAAATAGAGAATAAGTTATTTTACCTGCTGTACAAGTCGGCATCTGCCATCCGGGCTCACATGAGTCACAACTTCCCACGGTGGTTTCACAAGCTCCTCCACCCATGCAGTTTCCGCACGCACTAGCACATCCGTCGCCATAGAAACCTGCGTTGCAACCTGTTAACAAGTTGTGCGCATGCATGCAGTAAAATGTAGGCTGCATTCAAACAGAGTAGACAAGTGAGGCCTTACAGAACAACAACAGACGAACTTTAAGCATTCTACGATGGATATAGTAAAGATATTAGTCTAGTAATAGAAGAATAAGTGTTCTATGGTTCGATGAATTATCTAAAAGTATCACAAAAGCTTTCCGTCCACTATTTGTTGTATACTTATAGAATCAGCTAACATTACGCATGCGACTACAGTTTTAGCTGGGATTCAATTTCGTTTATTTTATACAATAAATTTGAATGAGGAAAATACTAGTCTAGACAAGTTGAATCACAGCTCCTTCCTACCGGCATGCGAAGGCGTCTACTTAAATATTCAAATAAATACGTTACCATCTTGACACATTGGTGCCTGGTAACCAGGCTCACAGCCTAGAGGACAACTTCCGGTCGCCTTGTCACAGGCCGCCTCTCCCGCACACTTGCCGCATGTTGAAGCACAGTTCGATCCATAAGTGCCATCGGAGCATGCTGGAATATATGCCCATTGAATTTTAATTTTTATAAATACAATGCAAGTTCAGGTAAAGGAAGCCATTTAAAGTCAGTTGTCGGAGCATGCTGGAATATATGCCCATTGAATTTTAATTGTAATTGTTATAATAACAATGCAAGTTCAGGTAATGGAAAGTATTTATTGTCAAATTGTCTCAAATAAAACCCTCATATAGTCTATGATAGTTTTGTTATATCATTAAGAATATGTTTCTTGGAATTGTTTGAACAGAAGCAGACACTAACACACTTATACTGTTGTATGTGTACATTCGCTGTTCATAACACTAACATACACAGTATGACTGAATTTGGGCGAGATGATTTTTGCATCTTCATTAATCAGAATATCAACCATAAAGTAAATGTAAACACTTTTGTGAATTGGTCAATACAAAATACCTGTTTGACATAGTGGCTCTATGAATCCAGCCTCACAACCGGAAGCACAGATGCCTGTAACGTGATTGCATGCCTCTCCCCCTAGACATTGCCCGCACGTTGACGCACATCCCGCGCCGTAGAGGCCGCTAGCGCACACTGTAATAGATGAAGGCTTCATACAGAAATCCTCCTTTTGATCATAATTTGATTATCTATACATTCCAACCAATTATCAAATTTTGAAAAATTACAAATAATTATATTAAAATGTTGTAATGGTAACAGCTGTTGTCTATATTGATATTGTTTTGCACATTGTTTGAAGATGTTATTTATATGTATAAAGCACTCAGAAAAGGAGCTTAACTCAATAAAATTGGCTTAAAATATTTAAAGCATGTGATATACATGTATTATATATTATACAGATAGCTAGTGACCATTTTGACACATTGGTGCCTGGTATCCCGGTTCGCAATCCGAAGGACAACTTCCAGTCGCCTTATCACAGACAGCCCCTTCAACGCACTGTCCACACGTAAAGGAGCATTCAAGCCCGTAGGCCCCGTCCTGGCAGGCTGAAATAATCACATGAAACCATTTACTAGTATAACTTTAACACATTAATGTTGCAAAAAATCCGACCAGTTGTCATATTATAGCCATTTACAGACATGAAACAATACTATGGAAATATTGTTTACCATTGAACAAAAGCATTTCACGAAATTAAAAACGACAGTTTGCTAAATTTTCGAAGATTAAGTGGACAGTGCACTTAGAAGGTATTGGCTCTCCAAAATTAACCTTTATTGTCAGACCGTTACCATATTTCGACAATCATGGATATATGTTTCTAGATATTTTAGTACAACTCACGCGTTGCACATAGCGGAAGTAACCAGCCAGGGTCACATGCCGTACATTCTCCAGTGACTTGGTTGCAGGGTGCGCCTCCTTGACACTGGCCGCAGGATAGAGCACAGTCAGGGCCGTGGAAGCCGAGGCTGCATACTGGACACAGGGGGGCACGGGGTGATTATAAATTAAGCGATTTACGAGAGACGTTTCATAATAGCTATTTAGATTAAAACATTACAGTGTGTGTATACCACGTAATAAATTGCGTCATAAATGCTACGTCGGAAGGCAACATTTTGCTTCGATTGAACACTTAAAACAATGATAACTTTTCATTTTCTTTACCATTTTAAATGAAACATAGCGCAGGCTATGTCGCTTTCGGATCCCCGCCTTCGGTCTTTTACCAAATTTTGATTTAGAGTTTAGTTTCTTATAACACTTCGACAAACCTTTTCACGATACGGCCGTCTGACGGAGCATTGTCAAAACATTGTTTTAGAAACAGGTTTGTCGAAGTGTTTGATGAAACTAAACACCTTATCAAACTCCGGTTATAAAACAAAGGTGGGCCTCTTTAAGCGGCATAGACTGACCTTTGTTTCATTTAAAATGGTGTAGTGAGCGAAAAGTTATCTTTGATTTAAGTCTTTATTTTAAGCAAAATATTGCCTTCCGACGTAGCATATATGACGTAATTTATCGCGTGGTATACACACACTGCATTACTCTAATAAGAATACTGCAGAAGCAAAGCAAAGAGCGTCAAACATCCTACGCACTTTGTAATAGCTAAGCATATGAGCTTAATCTATCCAAAGCGAGATTTATTTAAGCATTAAAGCTGCTATTAAGCAGTGTTTGTATGGCCGAGAAATATGCGAATGTGCTTCGAAACCATACCTGTGGTACATAGGTCTCCCTCAAACCCGGAAGCACATCCGGTTTCACAAACGCCGGTAGAAGCGTTACAGGGAGCCCCGTTCATACAGTTACCGCAGGTTAACGCACAAGCAGCGCCGTAATTCCCGTCTGGACATTCTAAAAATTAATATCTATCATTTAAATTATCTTCTTTTTTTAATTTACTCACTGTCTGATTTAATGTTAATCTGCTATGTAATGTGTGGTGTTATTCATACATAAAACAGTTCGTTAAACAACAACAAAACTAACTTTATTTTGAAAGGTTCATTTATTTGTCTTACCGATGTCACATTTTGGCAAAACCCAGCCAGGGTTACACACTAGGCATGCGCCCGAAACTGCATTACATGGTGCCCCGCCCTCACAGTTGCCACATTCCTCAACACAATCGTAACCGTGGCTCCCCGCATCACACCCTGATTAAATATAAAACTAAATCTATAACAATTCACAAGCGTGTGGCGGATCCGTGGTCTAGTGGTCACACACTTGACTATCAATCCTGGGGTCGCAGGTTCGATTCCCCGTCGCATCACTAAAATACTAATCGTCTTCCGGGAGGGACGTTAATTAGGGTCCCGTGTGACAGTGCTATACAATGGTGCACGTTAAGAACCAGGGTAGCTCTAACCAGGGTTACATTCTGTCTGTGCACTATGCTCCGAAAACCTAAAATGACTAACACTAAGCTCACACACACACACGCACGCACGCACGCACGCACGCACGCACGCACGCACGCACACACACACACACACACACTTCACAATCGTAGTGGCGGGTCGATGGTCTAGTGGTTACACACTTGACTGTCAACTCGGGTCGCAGGCTCCATTCCCCGCCGCACCAGTACAAATACTAATCGTGCTCCGGGTGGGATGTTAAATGGGGATCCCGTTCGACAGTGCTATACACTGGTACACGTAAAAGATCAATGGTTACATTCTGTCCGTGCACTATGCTTTAAAAACCTTAAATGACTTACAATCTTATCGGAGCACTCGTCGAATGGGCAAGGCCCGGGTGTGAGTATAAATAAGCTAACACACACACACACTCAAAAGCATATGACCAAGGTGCTTACCACCTTACATAGTTTAGTAACTTAACATAGTTCAAATGTATATCCTTGTTATTGCAAACTACGCATGCGCAAAGGAAGTGGAAAAACACAGTTACGACGTTAAGCATAAGTACAATGTCACATTAAATATAACCTGGAGTAAGATACTTTAGGGTATAACGCTGAAGATATTTCGAAAATTGGATTCAGGGAATGCTTCGCAAAGCGGACATTTGGCATGATAGAATATTTAAACATATAACGAGAAGTATACCTTGATTACAAAGCAGCCCTTGGAATCCCTGTTCACATCCCGAGGGACACGTCCCGAACACATTATCACACACAGCGCTTTCAAAACATTGGCCACAGGTAGACGCACATCCGGGGCCCCAGAAATCGGGAAAACATTCTGTAATAAAGATGGTGCGAGTCAGAGCTACTAATTCGTTCGGAAAACCAGAGGTCGTTCATTGGAATCTAATGATGGTGTTCCAGACTTATATCATTGACAGGCAAACACAGTGAACATTTGTTTATTTGAGATTATCAAGGTCTGCCCGTGCCCATTGGCTGCATTATTCGTTGACCCCGGCAGGACGCCATTTTACGACTTAAATTGTGTTGAAATGGCATAAGTGACATGATATAGAAGTGACAGCAATTCGTAGTCAAATCCAGAAATTGGAAGAAGCAGAGTGAGATGCAAGAGATCATGGCGCGATACCGTAGCTCTTTGCGAAGAAACCTCTTGGTTCTTTAACGTGCTCGGTTTAACGAACTGATACACGGGATACAACTTTCCTGGGTTGAACCAGTACTGTGTACACCACTTTTCAAAGCACTTCCCTTTAAATGCCGAGCGCCAGACAAGGAAACTACTTGTACCAATTTTAACGTCTTTCGGTATGACGCGGCCCGTGATCGAACCCACGACCTTCCGCTACGTAGATCGATCACACAGTTAAACATGCATATCTCTGAACATGTATGACATGAAAACACATTTTGATTACTTAAGATTTATATCTAATAGTCTTAAATCCCCAGAAAAGTTAACTTCAATGTAAACCAGTTCACTTCCGACATACAGAACATTTTACCTGTATCACAATTGTCACCCTGCCAGCCAGACTCGCACGCGCCGGGACATCTTCCGGTGGTGACGTCACATGCGACACCTTCCAAACACTGACCGCACGTCTGCAAACAGTCCTTGCCGTAGTCACCGGGAAAACAGGCTATAAGCAAAGATATTCATTGCAGTATTCTTTAACAAGCGTTTTATACAATTTACATACTGTTTGTATAGACATTAAACTATTTGGTTGGTATCGGTGAAACTACGATTTAGAACTTAATCACCTAGCATGTTTCATTAAAAAACACCATAAAAAGATTATTTTAAACCCCCTCTAAAGTAAGCGACACCCACCTTCCGTACACATTGGTGGCCTGACACCGGAAGTACACCCCCCATCACACGTGCCGGTAACGCGGTCACATGACACGCCCTCGAAACATGCACCGCACGTGTTCACGCAGTCAGGGCCATATGTCCCCGCGGAACATTCTGTTAACAGTTTGAAGATATATATATGAATATATATGTTTGATTCTAGTTTTTTAGTAACTGTTAACGATTAAATATGCTGCAAACCTCGTAAAAGTTTCATTTATTAGAAAAGTTAAAACATCTTATCTTCCTATCATGTTCTTGCATTATTGTGTTTAAATTTGTGCTAAAACAATCTCTCAAAGTCCAACCTGTGGTAAGCAAGTAAACAAATTGGTGTTTTTTTTTGTTTTCATGTCATTTCCGACTACTTCGTTAGTAATGTTGCATACTTTATTATAGCATGTTCATACAATAAACACTTCCCGTGTTCTACTCCAACAAGAGACAGAGACTTAACGAACATTCACCATTTTATGGTTTAGTTAGACAGACTATTCTTTAAGTCAAGCACATGAGTCCGCAAATCCAGCAACGCATCCGGCTTGGAATTCTCTGGACGCATTGTCACATGCCGTCTTTTCGGTGCAGTTCAGAACAGTAAAACTAGTTGAACAGGTGTCATTTCTCCCACGTGTCATTTCATGGATTGTTACATACCTGTGTCACACAAGGGACCTCTCCAACCAGCAGCGCAGCCTGAGAGACATTCCCCTGTTTCCTTGTTACATGTTGTCCCCTCCGCGCAGTTGTCACAGACAAACGCACAACCCGCCCCGTATGTACCATCGTCACATGCTAGAATGTAATACAAACGTTGTATACTATACAGTAAACAGAACTCTCTGAGTGGTGTAGGGTTTTCCTTCTGTTTAGGCTTTGTCCACCAAAATATGATCTGTCGATTTGAAACACAATACGTATCTTTTAGCTTGATAACATTATTATGGCATTTAGAATAAATACCCATTTTTCATTCAATCTACGTGTTTGTGTTTTCCCTTTATACATACAAGTTCACTCTGGTCTGGTTTCTCTGACCGAACTTAAATTTGATCAAAAGTTGCAAATAGTGAATTTGAAATATGATCTTGATATTGTTTTGTTATATTTGTACTACATGGCGGTTTAGTACCTGTGATTCATGTTTTTTCCAAGCAGTCGTGCGAAAAAAGTTTCTGAACAACACAGCCATCATTAAGTAGTACTTCTAAACATTCCCTTATATAAATAATGGTTAAAACAAACCCCATAGAAACAGTGTGAGAACATGTCCACGTGTGAAAGACCATTCGTACCAGTTTTGCAGTCCATTCCCTGCCAGCCTGGCTCGCATGCATCAGGACACGCCCCTGTGACGCGGTCACATGACGCCCCGCCCAGACACGCCCCACATGTCAGTGTGCAGTCCTCTCCGTAGGTGAACGGATCACACTCTGTTACATAGATATTTATATGGTACAGATATTTCAAAATAATCCTTTCCTACGATGAAAAGTTCTCTTATTTATCAACGCGATATCTTATGTGGTCTGCAAGGTCTGTAGCGAAGTACTGTTTCAAACACTAAATTCTGCTTCAAATGTTACGAGAGAAAAATAATGCATGGCATCAATGTCGCTGGCAAACCGTGCATGTGTTTTCAAATATAGAAGTCTTTTATTAACATTCAAATCACATTCATAAAGTACTGACGTGTTACAATACCTTCTTTGTGTATGTTACATACGTATTCGCCAATCGAATCTGTGCTACTATATCTATATATGTTTTCTGCATTTCATATCAAGGACCAGGAATTGAATACCATTAAACTATTAGAAATAACCAGTATTACAGACACCAAAGCATTATCGGATGTATAGTATTACAATATGTAACACAAACAAATAGTTTTAAAACAAATACAACCGTTTATATAACCATGCAATTCAATATAGTTTATTGTAATCATCTGAATAAAAGTTTCCAACCATAATCAAAATGAAAAAAGGAATACAAGTCGCCGCCTCCTGCCCGGCGTAACCTATCTTTACTGTTGATCACTCACCAGTGATACATAGATCGTCTTTCCATCCCGCCGCGCAGCCGGAAGGACAAGTACCAGTAATCTTGTAACACGGGGCGCCGTCTCGACAGCTACCACAGCGAGAACTGCATGTTGTGTCATAGAAACCGTCTGGGCAGGCTGAAATTGACATATATACCACTTACAGGTACTCTTGTGTCATTAGATACCCAGGATAAGAGAGAAATGCTTAGAGTTCACATTCGGTCGCCTCTTTCTTGTACGTATATTGATTATACGATATTACCTCACTTTTCACGGTCATGCATGTGCTGAATGAGTGTTCTAAAGGAAACTGGACTTGACTTGCTAGAATAGTGTTTGATTGTCAAATACCTTCGATTTGATACTTTTGATGTGACCGACTGGCTTATTATTATGATTAAGGTTTTTTTTATTATAATTTATCATTTATATAACTACGTAAATATTCATAAATGATTGATAAAAAACTTAATTGATATAAAATTTACACATTTTAATTAAAATACGTTTATTATAACAGAACTATAACCATTTTATTTTCATATGTTAAATAGGCACATTTTAATAACGCTTAATACCAAAACTGCCTGTGACCCAAAATAACTTACCTTCAAAAATTTCCACCTCACAGATTGTTATGTATCCGGGTACAGTTGGCAAACGACGTGTTATAACGATAGCGTTTGCAACTACTTCCGGTTCAATAGGTATGTCAAATGAGCCGTCGCCATATGCGATGCCCGTGTTATCGTAGATGGGCGGATTGGCAGCGTCGTCTACATGCACGGCAAAACCTTCCAACTGGTTTGCAATGTCTAAAATAAATCACCAGTTAAAGGCTGCAACGTTTTCTGCGTTTTGCAAATGGACATAATTTTGACAGTCATAATATTTGTTATTATCAAATATATTTTGGAAGTTTGCATTTTTGTGAAGGTCAATGGCAAAGGATTTTCGTTAACTTTACGCAAATAGATTCCGACCAGAATGCACCAAGAAAGTTTCATCGAGTATATTTCAGTAAGCCTTTTTTCCAGTCTGAAGGTATCATTTATTTGGTGTTTGCAAGTTTGCTCTATATTATTTTGTAGATCACATACTTAAATTCTTACATATACGTAGTGTTTTAATTATCGTTTGCAATACCGTTCAGGATCACCATGATAAAGAAATCATTCAACATTCAACATAATTTGATTCGCTCCATTTGTATATAGTAATAAAAATGTTGAAAAACATGGATAGCGTTCAAAATATACTGATTTCTAGATTCAGTTTAAACATACCACTTCTTCCTAGCAACAAAAGTCTCCCAATGGTCTGTGGGGTATCAAAATCAACCCGCCAGTAGTTTTCCCCTGCTACCCCAGCGAACGGGTCGCTGCAGCTACAGCACTGTGAAATGTCGGCGTTTCCGTTGTCTTTGCATCCATCTATCGCCTTGTCGGCCGTCCACGTGAAGCCGTAGAAAATCAGTGAAGCGAGATGGGAGGCCGTTCCAACAGTGGCAACATTGTCTATAAAAATGAAACACCATAAATACATATATTGAAAAAGAGTAAAGATCGTGTTTATACATTTTCCATAATTCAACCCTTTTTTCTTGTGTTCAAACTTTTGTCAATTTATTTGTAGAATTTAGTCACAAAAGAGTACAAATTCAGTGTTCAAACTGACAAAGTTAACGTTAAATTTGAACACGTTGACCATTAACTGAAACTCTACATGATTGTTTTGTTGTTGTTGTTTTTTGTCTAAAAATGATATTTTATAACCGGCTAACAATTAAAGATATGGAGGATATTTGTTTATTTCAGTGTAAGATCGTATTTTATTTCACGAGTGTCATAGAAAAACATATTTTCACGAGTGGCAAAGCCACGAGTAAAATGTAGTTTTTTATGATCACGAGTGAAAGTTTTATTTGTTTTTTATTTATTTCTGAATTACCCCCTTTTTTGAAAAGGGTGGGCTTAACGCCGCTACCCGTGGGGCGCCCCTCATGCATAATTATAGCTGTCAATTTTTCTACTTTCGGTTTGCTGAGAAATAGTTCTCTGCTATTCATTCTTATAGCTTAATATTCGCTCGTTTTTATATTGCAAAGCTTTATGAACAGTAAACAATGAAGTGTTATTAGTGCACATATTTTCCAAAAAAGTAATGAAAACACTTTTTATTAGAAGATGGGCATGAATACATAACCAAATTACTACGCCGCTATTTAAAGAATGAAAATTTGGAAGGTCAGATGTGTTAGCAATACAAATGTGGATACTCATTGGATTTTAACCATTCTTCTTAGTTTAAGCCGGCATGTACGCATGTTTTTTATAGAAAGTTAATATTCAGTCATCTTACTGTCAAAGACAGTATGTTTCGCTTTAAAATGTTTGTTTTCCAAATAAAGAGTAAATGCCACGCTAGTTTGTTGACACATTTTGAGTTGTGGGTGGGGTAAAAAATACCGGATCTATCTGTAAATTGTTGTGTGAATTCTCCAGGAAGCTCATTTTACGTACTACAACGGCAAACAGTTCAAAATATATTTGAAAGATGATATATATTTATTTATGTTCGAACAGTTGTTTTTGTCTGTAATTTGTTTGGTATGAAAGCAAATGTTCGAACATTCAGCTTCAAAGATCAGTAAAATGTTTGATAAACGGTAATAAACGGTAAGTTATTAATTTCCAATTATATATTTATTTAAATTTATAAAACATTTCTTTATTTTTTTTTAACATTTTTTTACATAATTTACGGAAGTCCAGTGTTCTGTTTTGATCAAGGCAAGTACATGTAACAACAAAGGAATTTAAAGTAGTTCTGAAAGTTGATATTTTCACTCCTTATTTTGCAGTGAAAATATCAAATTGATTTTTCACTGTTGTTATTTCACTGTTAAAACCCCATATTTTATCGTTAAGCATGAAAGAATAAACATTACAAACATTGTTGTTTCAGACCAAGTAATAAGTAATACTTCGATGCTAAATTCGACATTAAATTTGTTAAAGTAACAATAGTGTGTTTTTAGTCTGCATATTTTTATCAACACATTCAGTTATTTACTTGGAGGAGGTGGAAGTGGCTGTGTTGTCGTCGGGGCATCAGTAAGTGATTGCGTTGTTACTTCCGGTGTCGATATTTCAGGCGACGTCATTTCAGGTGTCGCCGCAGTTGTTGACGTCATTTCAAGTGTCGTTATATCCGATGTAGCTAAAAAAACGTTTTACAACATTTTGAAGATCACCAAGTTCATTTTCGTCCCCGTTAAATACAAAAATATAAAAAATGCATGTTTGAATAACAAAGGGTGCGGAAGGTTTTTACGGTGTTGCGTGCGGTGTAACGAAAATATAATCCTTACCTTATTTCGGGGCTTATATAAAAGTCAAGCGACTGTTGAACGAGACAATAAATAAACGCTGCAATGTCCGAGAAAAAAACCCCGAAACCAAATGTTCCACAGAAGAAAAATGTTTAAAATTTATAACGCAGTTTTCAGAAATACAGCACACACATTAAACTACTTATGTAAGCTTCAATCATACTTGCATTGTTGTTGTTTCTTGATTTCTCAACCCATGATATAACCAAATCTAAATGTCACAGGTCAATGTATTATTTGCTAATATATAACAAACATATAATGAAGAAGATTTGGACAAACAAATGCAGGTATGAACGTGCCCCACTGTTCTGTTTATACACGACTTACTCGGTGGCTGCGTGGTAGGAGGCAATGTCGGTCCGACCCAGGGAACTAAAGTAAAGATAACAAGTGATGTTTGCCAATACATCAGTAGAATTAGTTCGTTAACTTTTAAATTATATTTTTAATTAAATATAGTTTTTAACGCGTATATGTCTATTTAAGTTTAAATTTATTGCCAGTGAAGTGTAATATTGCCTATATACACATTAATAAACAAATTTGACATGCGAGCTGATAATACTGATGTGCGCTAAAATCTTACCGGCAAACACTTTTACTTCGCATAAGGTCAATGGACTTAATTCGCGTGTTATTCTGACGGCGTCTCCGTTTGCGTTGACCGGTATTGTGATTGGCTGGGTTGCATCAACTGCTGTAAGGGCGTGGTCGTACACTAAGATGGACACACCCCCAGATTCCACAAAGGCTTTAAAATCGTCAAGTTGGTTGCTGGCATCTGAGTTTTTTATAAATCATGGTATTATTATTTTTTTTAAACCAATAAGACCACGGTGTCTTTTTAAGATTAAAGCACGTACAAACCAGTTGTGAGACTTCGATACAACACATGTAACTGCTTTGTAATACAAAATATGATTTTCAAAATGAATGTATTTTTAGTGGTTGAATTTAAACATCAGACCTTTATATGGCTTCTTAAAAATGAAATAAGAAAGGCCCACATATATATATATATATATATATATATATATATATATATATATATATATTTATATATATATATATTATTTTATATATTAATAAGTGGAATGGCGGTTATATAAAGCCACCATTTACCATATCTTCCATCTATATCAATACTGATAATCAGATACGTCTGTTGAAGGTCGACTCTCCAGAACTCAGGATTTCCGCCTAAACTGCTGCTACAACACCGCGATAAGTCCACGTTGCCGCCGTGGTCCGTGAGAATCTCAGCTGTGGAACACCCGTCCACTGCAAGACCCGCCACCCAGTCATATGATTCATAGAAGAGAGTAGCTGCCTGTGTGCACGGTCGGCCAAGGGCTACGTTCACCAATGTTATTGCTGTTGAAATGGAAATATAAGACCATAATTAATGAAATAATAGTTGACTATAAATGGTATCTCAAGAGTACTGGGTTATTACAAATTTAGAATATTAAACTCATATGTATATTTTATAAATCAATTATTTTTATTTATCAACTGAAAGAAAATAGGTCGCAATGTTTTAGTGAAATCAATACACTAGCTACATGGTGGTGACTTCACGTGGCTATACACTGGATAACCACACTGAGATCACACTGGACTACACTGGACTACACTGGATATAGACAAACAACATGTTTGTGATGTTGTTCGTTATATGGCATAGGTTTGGGGATAGGGTTAACTAACACTCGACTCATTCAGATATAAGCATTATATGGAGAACACAACACAACACAACACATCTATGACTTCAAGGTTTACAAGGAGTAGTTGCTGCATCTGTTGTCGGGGGAGTGATCAGACCGGTCGGTGGATTTGTTAACAGATCGGTTGTTGGATTAATCGGATCTGTTGTCGGACTGGTCGAAGGATTCGTTATCGGACCTGTTGTCGGATTAATCGGATCTGTTGTCGGACCGGTTGGAGGATTGGTTATCGGACCACTGGTCGGATTAATCGGATCTGTTGTAGGATTTAAGGTTGTCTCGGGTACCGTTACTATATGAGTTGTTGGAACAGTTATGGGACCTGTTGTCGGGTAAGAGGTCGGACCTAAAGTTGAAACCGTTATCGGACCTGTTGTCGGATCAGCAGTAGTCGGATCGGCAGTAGTCGGCACTGCGGTTGTTGGATTCGTTGATGTCTGCGGCGGTGTTGTAGAAGACGCATCTGGTACTGGAGAGTAAAATATTTTATTTATTTTTTACAATTGACATAACGCGAAAAATTGCTACATATTAACTGAATTGTATTGATTGCGTTATAGGTTTAATAACCTTTCTAAAATATATGGCAAATCTGAATTCATTTGCTATTTGAGGCAAAGTAGCAAGCGATTAACATATATCCCAGTCAACATAGCTATATCGGACTAATATCGGTCTATGGTCAGATTAATATCGACGTAATACTTCATGAGTGCTTTTGAACGGATCAGGTTGAATAGGGTTCCAACATCCAAAATATCGATTAGATATCCGACCTTTGTTGCTTTGTCCACTGAATTCAAGTCGGAACGATGTCTTCCAAATTTAGGAACGATTCCAAGTTCGATATCCACCTATAATACTTTCGCCATTAGATACAAGTTGGACCGATGTCGAACCGACACTGGACCTATATCAGTAAATCAGTTTATGCATCTTGGATGTTCTTTTTGAATACAAAATCTGCCAGTAAAAATATATTCATATGTTTATGGATATAGTTACGTGTCAAAAGAAATATTTACAAAGAATATTGATCCAATGACAGATATATGTCTTAAATAATACATGTCAGATGTCGGCCTCAATATATGAAACGACCTCGAAACGACTTGTATCCCATGTGTGAGAGTAATAAAAGTTCGATATCATATTTGATATGTATTAAGTATGTTAACACTATATGTCCGATGTTGGCTAGATATAATTTTTATTTTGGCCGATATCGGTCCGATATGAAACAAACATTTTATCGGTCATACTTGTATCTCACTGGTAAAGCAAAATCACAAGGTGTATATATATATCAAACATGTAAATAATATCGATCTAATGTCGGCTGAATATGAATGATTTTGCTGTTCTGGCAATGTGTTTTATAACAATTTCATGATGTGTTAGTTCGTATGACTCCTTATATATATATTGTTCATGTACGTCTGCATACTGTCCGAATTAAAAAGTAAAATAATTCATTTTGTTTGAGGTCAACGTTTGTCAATATAGCATCACAGGTTTGTATGAGTTTTAATTTGAAATACTGCTCTTTTACATGACCTCGCCATCAGAGGTATAACATGACATCGTCAAGGAGTTATCATGCCCTCTTCGATAGTGGAATAACATTACATCATCAACAAAATTATTACATGACCTCGCCAACAGAGGTATAACATGACCTCGTCAATAGAAGTAGAACATGACCTGGCCATCAGAGGTATAACATGACCTCGCCAATAGAGGTATAACATGACCACGCCATCAGAGGTATAACATGACCTCGCCAGCAGAGCCAAAACATGACCTCGCCATCAGAGGTATAACATGACCTCGCCAATAGAGGTATAACATTACCTTGCCAACAGAGGTATGACATGACTTCACCATCAGAGGTATAACATGACCACGCCATCAGAGGTATAACATGACCTCGCCAGCAGAGGCAAAACATGACCTCGCCATCAGAGGTATAACATGTCCTCGCCAGCAGAGGCAAAACATGACCTCGCCATCAGAGGTATAACATGACCTCGTCAATAGAGGTATAACATGACCTCGCCAGCAGAGGCAAAACATGACCTCGCCATCAGAGGTATAACATGACCTCGTCAATAGAGGTATAACATGACCTCGCCATCAGAGGTATAACTTGACCCCGTCAATAGAGGTATAACATGACCTCGCCAACAGAGGTATAACATGACCTCACCATCAGAGGTATAACTTGACCTCGTCAATAGAGGTATAACATGCCCTCGCCATCAGAGGTATAACTTGACCCCGTCAATAGAGGTATGACATGACCTCGCCAACAGAGGTATGACATGACCTCACAATCAGAGGTATAACTTGACCTCGTCAATAGAGGTATAGCATGCCCTCGCCATCAGAGGTATAACTTGACCTCGTCAATAGAGGTATGACATGACCTCGCCAACAGAGGTATGACATGACCTCACAATCAGAGGTATAACTTGACCCCGTCAATAGAGGTATAACATAACCTCGCCATCATATGTATAGCTTTACATCGTCAATAGAGGTATAACATGACCTCGCCAACAGAAGTATGACATGACCTCATCATCAGCGGTATAACTTGACCTCGTCAAGAGAGATATAAAACATGACCTCGCCTTTAGAGGTATAACTTGACCTCGCCAATAGAGTTATAACAGGACCTCGCCATCAGAGGTATAACTTGACCTCGTCAATAGAGGTATAGCATGACCTGTCCATCAGAGGTATAACTTGACCTCGCTAACAAAGGTATTACATGACTTCGCCAACAGAGGTATAACTTGATATCACCAACAGAGGTATAACTTGACCTCGCCAATAGAGGTATAACATTGCCTTGCCAACAGAGGTATGATATGACTTCACCATCAGAGGTATAAACTTGACCTCGTCAAGAGAGGTATAACATGACCACGCCATAAGAGGTTTAACATGACCTCGCCATCAGAGGTATAACATGACATTGCCAACAGAGGTATAACATGACCTCGCTTATAGAGGTATACCATGACCTCAACAGAGGTATAGCTTGACCTCGTCAATAGAGGTAAAACATGACCTCGCCATTAGAGGTATAACATGACCTCGCCATCAGAGGTATAACTTGACACCGTCAATAGAGGTATTACATAACCTCTCCATCATAGGTATAGCTTGACCTCGTCAATAGAGGTATAACATGACCTCGCCAACAGAAGTATGACATGATCTCACCATCAGAGGTATAACTTGACCTCGTCAAGAGAGATATAAAACATGACCTCGCCATTAGAGGTATAACTTGACCTCGTCAATAGAGATAAAACCTGACCTCGCCATCAGAGGTATAACTTGACCTCGCTAATAGAGGTATAACATGACCTCGCCATCAGAGGTATAACTTGACCTCGTCAATAGAGGTATAGCATGACCTCGCCATCAGAGGTATAACTTGACCTCGTCAATAGAGGTATAGCATGACCTCACCATCAGAGGTATAACTTGACCTCGTCAATAGAGGTATAGCATGACCTCACCATCAGAGGTATAACTTGACCATCGTCAATAGAGGTATAGCATGACCTCGCCATCAGAGGTATAACTTGACCTCGTCAATAGAGGAATAGCATGACCTCACCATCAGAGGTATAACTTGACCTCGTCAATAGAGGTATGGCATGACTTCGCCATCAGAGGTATAACTTGACCTCGTCAATAGAGGTATAGCATGACCTCGCCAATAGAGGTATAACTTGACCTCGTCAATAGAGGTATAACATGACCTCGCCAACAGAGGTATAACTTGACCTCGTCAATAGAGGTATAACATGACCTCGCCATCAGAGGTATAACTTGACCTCGTCAATAGAGGTATAGCATGACCTCGCCATCAGAGGTATAACTTGACCTCGTCAATAAAGGTATAACATGACCTCGCCATCAGAGGTATAACTTGACCTCGTCAATAGAGGTATAACATGACCTCACCATCAGAGGTATAACTTGACCTCGTCAATAGAGGTATAGCATGACCTCGCCATTAGAGGTATAACTTGACCTCGTCAATAGAGGTATAGCATGACCTCACCATCAGAGGTATAACTTGACCTCGTCAATAGAGGTATAGCATGACCTCGCCATCAGAGGTATAACTTGACCTCGTCAATAGAGGTATAACTTGACCTCGTCAATAGAGGTATAGCATGACCTCGTCAATAGAGGTATAACATGACCTCGCCAACAGAGGTATAATATGACTTCGCCAACAGAGGTATAACATGACCTCGCCAACAGAGGTATAACATGACCTCACCATCAGAGGTATAACTTGACCTCGCCAATAGAGGTATAGCATGACCTCGCCAACAAAGGTATAACATGCCTTCGCCAACAGAGGTATAACATGACTTTGCCAACAGAGGTATAACATGACTTCGCCAACAGAGGTATAACTTGACCTCGCCAATAGAGGTATAACATGACCTTGCCAACAGAGGTATGACATGACTTCACCATCAGAGGTATAAACTTGACCTCGTCAAGAGAGGTAAAATATGACCACGCCATCAGAGGTTTAACATGAGCTCTCCATCAGAGGTATAACATGACCTCGCCAACAGAGGTATAACATGACCTCGCCATAAGAGGTATAACTTGACCTCATCAATAGAGGTATAACATGACCTCGGGAACAGAGGTAAAACATGACTTCGCCATCAGAGGTATAACTTGACCTCGTCAATAGAGGTATAACATGACCTCGCCATCAGAGGTATAACTTGACCTCGTCAATAGAGGTATAACATGACCTCGCCAACAGAGGTATAACATGATCTCACCATCAGAGGTATAACTTGATCTCGTCAATAGAGGTATAACATGACCTCGCCAACAGAGGTATAACTTGACCTCGTCAATAGAGGTATAACATGACCTCGCCTCAAAGGTATAACTTGACCTCGCCAACAAAGGTATAATATGACTTTGCCAACAGAGGTATAACTTGATCTCGCCAATAGAGGTATGACATGACCTCACCATCAGAGGTATAAACTTGACCTCGCCAATAGAGGTATAACATGACCTTGCCAACAGAGGTATGACATGACTTCACCATCAGAGGTATAAACTTGACTTCGTCAAGAGAGGTATAACATGACCACGCCATCAGAGGTATAACATGACCTCGCCATCAGAGGTATAACATGACATCGCCAACAGAGGTATAACATGACCTCGCTTATAGAGGTATAACATGACCTCAACAGAGGTATAGCTTGACCTCGTCAATAGAGGTATAACATGACCTCGCCAATAGAGGTATAACATGACCTCGCCATCAGAGGTATAACTTGACCTCGTCAATGGAGGTATTGCATGACCTCGCCAACAGAGGTATAACATGACCTCGTCAATATAGGTATAACATGACTTCGTCAACAGTGTTAAATTAAATACAATGGTTTGTTTAACTGATTCATTCGAAATACTAGATTCATGCTTAATAAATATAACCTTGAAACAATAATTAATACGATAGTGCAGTTAGTCTTTGGCTGTGATCTTACTTGTTGGGGATGTTGGCGGATCGGTCGGTAGAGGTGTTTTAGCCGAGGCGGCAGTAGAGGGCAGTGCTTAAAGGCAAGTTCTATTGAAATTATGACAATTTAATTAAGCATGTGAATGGCATTTTTAGGTATTTCGATCGTGTTAAGGTCATTGTCGGTTATTTTGATTGTTTGGTGGTCATTGCCAGTTATTTGAGAGTGTGAAAGGCATTCCGGTTATTTGGAGTGTATGAATGGCATTGTTGGTTTTTAACTGTGTTAAGGTAATTTTGTGTAAATGGCATTGCCAGTTATTTGGAGTGTATGGAGGGAATTGTCTGTTGTTTGTGTGTGTGAATAGCATTACTGGTTGTTTGGAGTGTATGAAGAGCATTGGCGTTTATTGAAGTTTGTTTATGACATTGCCGGTTTTTTGAAGTTAATTTAGGGCATTGTCGAGTATTTGACTGTGTAAAAGGTATTGCCGATTATTAAGTGTGTATGAAGGGCATTATCGGTTATTTGAGTGTATGAATGGCATTGTCGGTTACCTGAGTGTATGAATGGCATTGTATGTTATCTTAGTGTATGAATTACATTGTCGGTTACCTGAGTGTATGAATGGCATTGTCAGTTACCTAAGTGTATGAATTGCATTGTCGGTTACTTGAGTGTATGAATGGCATTGTCGGTTACCTGAGTGTATGAATGGCATTGTCGGTTACCTGAGTGTATGAATGGCATTGTCGGTTACCTGAGTGTATGAATGGCATTGTCGGTTACCTGAGTGTATGAATGGCAATGTCGGTTACCTGAGTGTATGAATGGCATTGTCGGTTACCTGAGTGTATGAATGGCATTGCCGGTTACCTGAGTGTATGAATGGCATTGTCGGTTACCTGAGTGTATGAATGGCATTGTCGCTTACCTAAGTGTATGAATGGCATTGTCGGTTACCTGAGTGTATGAATGGCATTGTCAGTTACCTGAGTGTATCAATTGCATTGTCGGTTATTATAAGAATATGAAGGGCATTGTCGGTTATTTGATTGTGTGAATAAAATTGTCGGTTATTTAATTGTGTGAATAAAATTGTCGGTTATTTGATTGTGTGAATATAATTGCCGGTTATTTGATTGTGTGAATAGCATTGCCGGTTATTTGATTGTGTGAATAGCATGGCCGGTTATTTGGAGTGTATGAATGTTATTGTCGGTTAGTGCTTGAAGGGCATTTCCGGTTATATGGAGTGTTAAATGGCATTGTCGTTTATTCTGAGCGTGTGAAGGACATTGTCGGTAATTT
The DNA here is from genome assembly GCF_026914265.1 of Mya arenaria. Classification (NCBI taxonomy): domain Eukaryota; kingdom Metazoa; phylum Mollusca; class Bivalvia; order Myida; family Myidae; genus Mya; species Mya arenaria. The sequence continues at coordinate 75,411,040 of NC_069126.1, forward strand.
TGAGTGTGTGAATGGCCATGTCAGTTATTATAAGTGTGTGAAGGGAATTGCCGGTTTTTTGAAGTGTGTGAAGGGCATTACTGGTTATTTTGAGTGTGTGACGGGCATTGGTAGATATGTTGCATGTGTAAAAGGGCATCGCCGGTTACTTGAATTTTGTAAAGGACATAGCTGGTTATTTCGAGTGTGTGGCGGGCATTGTCAGATATGTTGCGTGTGTTAAGGGCATCGCCGGTTATTTGAATTGTGTGAAGGGCATCGCCGGTTATATGAATTATGTGAAGGGCATCGCCGGTTATTTGAATCATGTGAAGATCATCGCCGGTTATTTGAATTGTGTGAATGGCATCGCCGGTTATTTGACTGTGTGAATGGCATCGCCGGTTATTGAATTGTTTGAAGGGCATCTCCGGTTATTTTAATGTGTGAAGGGCATCGCCGGTTATTTGAATTATGTGAAGGGCATCGCCGGTTATTTGAATTATGTGAAGGGCATCGCCGGTTATTTGAATTGTGTGAAGGGCATCGCCGGTTATATGAATTATGTGAAGGGCATCGCCGGTTATTTGAATCATGTGAAGGGCATCGCCGGTTATTTGAATTATGTAAAGGGCATCGCCGGTTATTGAATTGTTTGAAGGGCATCTCCGGTTATTTGACTGTGTGAAGGGCATCGCCGGTTATTTGAATTATGTAAAGGGCATCGCCGGTTATTGAATTGTTTGAAGGGCATCTCCGGTTATTTGACTGTGTGAAGGGCATCGCCGGTTATTTGAATTATTTGAAGGGCATCGCCGGTTATTTGACTGTGTGGAAGGCATTGGGAAGTGGGCCTGGCTGTTGATTGAAGGGCATTGCCGGTAAACTGGAATGTGTCAAGGGCCTTGCCGGTTATTTGAAGGTGTTATAGGCATTGTCAATTATATGGAGTGTGTGAAGTATATTGCCATTTTTTCTTGTGTGTAAAGGGCATTGCCGGTTATTTTGGGAGTTTGTTTTGGGCATTGCCGGTTATTTGGAGTGTATGAAAGGCTTGCTGGTAATTTGATCTTGTGAATGGTCATGCCTGTTGTTTGAAAGGCGTCGAGGGCATTGTCGGTTTTTTAATGTGCATGAAAGGCATTGCCGGTTATTTGGAGTTTGTGAGGGACATTGTCGGTCGTCTAGATTGTGCGATTATCATTGCTTGTTATTACAAGTGTAAGAATGGCGTTGATTGTTATTTGAAGTGTGTGAACAGCGTTGCTTATTATTTGAAGAGTATTGCCGATTATTACGAGTGTCTGAAGAGCATTGCCGGTTATTTGGAGTTTTTGAAGGGTAATACATGGTTTTGGCGGTTTCTGTATGTGAGGTTTGAAACTTGGAAATAAAAGAAAAGTAGGTTTAATGATAGCAGGATTTTTTAGTATTGAAAGTTCCATAGCAAAGTAATAACTACGCAGAAATGATTAAAGACTGCAACAAGCTCTTTGTAAACAAACACCTATGATTGATGTGTTTGTGAAAACATATTTACGCGTTTGTGTGGTTTGCTCGGCGGTTGTAGATCCGGTGGAAGGTGGTTGTGTGATCGGGGATGTGGTAGGTTGGTCTGTTGCTGGCGTCGTCATCGTTGGTGATGTGGTAGGGTCGGCTGTGGTGGGTTGGGGCGGAGTTAGCGGTGGGGTAGTGGCGACAGAAACTGGATCTGAAAGATGAACAAAGAGTCTTCAATGAGTGTAGTGTAATGTTAACATTGTAACAATTGATCGTGAAGGTTTCGGAATTGGTTTTAAACATTTGATATTAACTGACATAAGTATTATTGGATAAACGTAAAAATATTTTAATGCACCAGTCAATTGTAACCACGCCCCCCCCCCACACTCATCCGAGGGTATACCGGGGATAGTGGGGGAAATGGGCCGTGTTTTACCTTCCAAGTGACCCCACAGCGCCGAATGAATGCGTTGGCTTTGTTTTCGTGCCGGGGAATGGGCCTTTTCTAGGTATCCCGGGTTGCGTGGGCATTCGGCGAGGATTTAACAAGCAATTTGCCTCCGCAGGGCGAGAATTTTACCAGGGATTGGCTGGACCGAAAGTCAAAGTCCTCGCTTATCCCCGGACCTGGATGGTTTTGGTCACTTTTGACTGGTGTATAACGCATAGTGGACCATTTATTTATGTTTATGATTTTTTTCTTTACCTCCAAACACATCCACCTCACACAGCGTTATTATTCCGTTCCGTCGGATAACAACATTGATGGCCTGTTGGGGCGGGACAATCGGTATCGTGTAATCACCGGTCGTATACGGGGCAACATCCTGATACACCTGGAGTTCTGGCCAGCCTACGTCCGGTTGAACATACACCCCATAGCCGGAGAGTTGATCTTGATCTGCAAATATTTATCACAATACTTGAGATGAGTCGTGCGTTTACATAACGCCTCGTTCCACATGGTATTAATCCACCATAGTCTATTAGCATTCATTGCTTTAACAGTTCTCGTATACAAAACACAAGTTTTAACTCTGAAATAAACAAGACTGTGGTAAGGCAATTATTTGACAACACCAATCACAGAAATTTGACTGAGTGTTTGGTCAGAAATTATATTTTAAAGTCATAGCATAACAAAATACTGACAAAACTAACGATTTCGGACAAAAACCTGGTCACCAATACTATTTTTTAAAAAAGGTCCGTCACTTCTAAAGAAAACTTGAAGTTCCGTGCATCTTTCATAAGCTAATCCTTCACAATGATATACACTTAACACTTATTTGGCAAAAATAATGCAATTTAGGATTCTTAAACAATTCTGACCTTAAAAAGGCCATTAATTAAATCTTTGCTTGATTGAACAACTCTTAAATACACTACATATTTAACTAAACGTTTTAATACTCATTATAAATAAAATGGCTGCCGTTTCCGAATTTCCAGCTGCGAATCTATATCATTTTTGGCCCTGTTCAATTAGCCAATCAAATTCTTTAAAATGCGAGCTTTATATCTATATCACCTTTCGGCCCGGGGCCCCTAACTGATATACACATTGGCACTGTTATAGATGAGGCCCTTGTATTATTGGACGAGGCAAATGCTGTGTTTAAAGGCTAATAATTAATAGTTATTTAATAAATAGCTGTAAAGGTTATGAATTGATCTTCATATTTTTTAAATTTAAGTTGCTTACATGCACTGCTTACTGGTAGTACATATATGCACACTTATCATATATTATAACATTACGTGTACGTGAACTTGTACCAGTGCGTGTTATGTGTTTATACATATACATGTACCAGTTGTAAGTTAAATGTCGTTTGCGTTATTTATCTGTAAACTTGTACTTGTGTACTTACATACTGCTGTAATGGCATAAAGTTCTTACTTCGTGTCATCGAGCATGTATACCTGGATAATGTAGTATATAAAAAGGATCCATGGGTACTTGAACCCGTACAATAAGTGTTTCGCAACTAAATTGAATTTTGTACCCCATGAGGTAATACCTCCTCTACTGTAGATCCTGATCTCGTAAATCAGGTATTTCCCGTCCAGCGTGACTCGCCAATAGTTTCCAGCATTCCAGTCAGACGTTGAGCAGCACTGAAAGGCGGGGTTGTTAGGGTCTGCTCGCTCGTAGCAACCATCTACCGCTTTGTCAGCTGACCAGATCCAGATGTAATTTAAGTCATTGACCTGTTCCGCTGGGCGGCCTCGGGCTATGCTTGTTCCTGGTAGAAGTGTCGACACAAACAAGTTTTTAAAATGACATATTCTCTAAACAAATAAAACAAAACTGTTGTTCGTAAAAACGTCCTTTGGGTGCACTGAATGTGTGCATTTATTTGTTCTTGCTTAAAGCTTCGAACTTTGTCAATTCACTTATAAAAGATGACGTATAGAGAATAGAACTGTACTCACGCGGGGCGGTTGTCGGGGGATCTGTCGGAACCACAGTTAGCCCTGTTGTCGGGACTGCTGGCGTCGTCGTCGTTGTCTCGTCAGCTACAAGAGAGGGTGAATTCCGACAGATTTTTCAATTGATTCGTTGACAAGCAAAATAACTCTTTTTAAAGTTCTTTTTTTAAGTTTTGATAGTCTTTCAACTTTTTCTTCTAACACGGACAGGGAATTTACAAATTGAAAAACAAAAGAATCTCCATCATTTCATGTTGGCCGACAGCGATGTAAATCTTATTTGATAACCACAGTTTTCATTCAATCCGCGCTATTTGGTTATATGTTCAAAAATATTTTAATATTCATGATTTCTGTTTTATCAATTTGGTTGAAAAGATGGTGGAAAACTGGATAGTCATGAAAACAGAATTTAAATAAAAATCGAAGAAAGAATACTCGAATGTAGTTTATTCGTTTCATAGTTTTTTTGATGATGAGGCCCGAACAAGCAAAATATCCTTTATACTTTCAGAATTTATAAGTAAGGAGCAAAACCATTTATGAAAATAATCTTTGACAACTAAATATAAAACAACCAAAATAATATAACAGTACATTTGTGTTACTTTGCGGTTACTTTGTGGTTAAAACAGGCGTAGAGGATTTTTATTAACAAAATTTATTTTCTCTAACAAGTGTCTATACCTTACTATGTTTTCAGGAATTAATGCTTAAATGTTACTTAGTTTCAAGTTATATCCATTAATGAGAATTTATTAAATAAAAACAAATACATGCAAAATTATCACTCACTCAAAATGACTAAAATGGTGCAATATTAGAATTGACAAAGTGAGATAACGTCTTAACAACCTAGTCTATGTTAGAGTGAAGTTTTGGCGATGTACATGAATAAGAGCGGGCCTAACTGGGCCGTTATATTTTTTGTAGATCGCGAAAACAGAACTCAGAATTACATATTGAAATATTTGGAGGGGGGGGGGGGGGTTGTACATTTGTCAAAATCGATCTACGTAAAATTAATGAAAAAATGCTCGATTGTTATTAGTCTTCACATAAATGGAAAAAACAAACCAAATTGAATTGAAGACGAGAACCATTTAATCCTTATTTGGCTTAAATTGATTGTGAGACTAGCATTTTATTGGACTGGTTTGAAATATTATTACAAGATTTGAAACAACTGCTTCAGCTCCACCTGTTTTATGTAAATATACGAGCACATCATGAACTGTTCCACAGTTTGAAGTTAAAAACGACGCAGTTATCGACGTTGATAACTTTAATAAAGTTCTAAAAAGTCGGTCCCTTGATGAAACTTCACATATTGGAAGCAACTGTACGGTAACATAGAGGTGAAATGTGTATTTTTTCATTTATCTCGTGCGCACGACATACTAACACGTGCGCACGAGATAATTTATCCGAAAACGTTGAAAATGCAAACTAATGAGGAGTTTATGAGTCCAGATAACCCTCACTAATACTGCATTTACTTTACGGTGGTCCTGCGTTGGACCATTCATAACAGCTTATACATATACATCTTGGGGTTCGTGTTTTAACAGTACACCATAATGTGCGGGGCTCCATCCAACCACCGTCGTTTTATAGATCATATTAAAAAAGATAAAGCGTAAGCTGAAACAAACCTGTCATGACATTTTAAGTACAGTATTTTGTTCACACTTGCATATCGTATAATAAACTCCATAACTGGACGAACTTACCAGCAAACACTTGTACCTCACACAGCGTGAGGGGTCCTGGAGACCGTGATATTCTAACGGCGTCCCCGTTACTGTTGACAGGTATTGTGATTGGCTGAGTCGCGTCATCTGTTGTCTGTGAGTGGTCGTATATCAGGGTTGACATACCCCCAGATTCAACAAATACTTGAAAGCCATCCAATTGGTTGCTAGCATCTGTGTTTGAAATATGATACACGCCAAAATTGGATAAGGTTTTGTTCGATTCATCGCTAGTTTTGAATTTGTATTGTGTTGTTCTTACATAACTGTGCGTTTCATAACAACATTACCTCAATACCCATCGGAATTCCTCGGCCATCTCCGCCATACGACGACCCTCGGATGTATGTCGATGCATAGTTGTATAATTAACAATACATATATTACTTGTTGTAGTGTTTAAACATGCAATAATTATTACTAAGTCAAACTGATTCCCAGTGAAGTGCATTTTTAAATAAATAATTTAGTTAAGACTATTAGAACTGTAATAGAGCATGTATCGAATATAGCGTCTTTCAACTTTAAATAGTAGTGTCTATTTAAGGTTTATTTCCTTTTTATTGCTTGGTGCGTGCAAGAATACTTAAACACCCTAATTATGTAAGAGTAATGCATATTAAAGCATGAGCATATCACTACACTAAAGGTCATACCGAATCTTCCAAAAATCACAATACTATCGATCAGGTACACCTGGTCCAGAGCAACGCGCCATTCATGAATACTAGCTGCACCAAGACTGCAGCTGCAGCAGCGTGCGTTCTCAATGTCGCCACCATGAATGGTGAGTATTTCCGCCGGTCCACAACCGTCCACCGCTAAATCCGGAGACCACGTGTAGCCGAGGTAGTTTAGAGACAGTGTCTGAGTGGCTGGTCTCCCGCGAGCAACGTTGGTCAGGCCTGGGGGTTTCACAAAATTTCACAAATATTTCACAAAGAGTTGCAAATAAGATTCAACAACATGCGTTTAATACCTTAATTCTAACAGCATATTATAATCGTTCTTAAACAATGTGTAACGACGTGTTAAATAAATTAACTAATGATTAAAACTATTAGATAAAAAAGAAAGAAAAACTTGTGTCGACTGGTTAACAAATTTGTGTCGACTGGTTAACACCATTAAGAGTTTGTAGTTGAAATGTATTTGTTGAAGTTTAACTGTATTGTCTTTTTCAGTTTACTTTTTTATTGTAATTAAGTCATTTTTAGACCAGCTTAGAAATTTCAAATATATTTCGATATATGGTATATAAATATATAAATGAGAGAAAATTTTATCTTACCATAGGCGCATTCCAATATTGCCAATATTAAAGCCAGCAGCACATGTGTATTTACGTAAAGATTGGTCATCTTGGCTTTCGCCCGTGGACTTAGGGCCCACTGTTCACTCGATGAGCTGGTCTAGAGTATGTCTTTATCTGCTGACCAGAACTCGTCTTGGCGAGCATTTATATGTCTCGAATGATTGGATCTATGCGTCCTAACGAACTTAAACTGGTATTCTATTGAGGATTGTTCAAAATGTATCTACCAAATATTTCATCAAATTGGTTGATTTTCTCTTGTGTCTCTTAACACTATATTTGAAAGTTATTTAGGTGTTTAAACTTTGTGTGACAAGGCATTTTGTATCGTGACTTTAAATCTGCACTCTCACAGATATACCATTTTTACAACTTTTTTTATTTTTTGTCTTGTAAAAAGCAAACCAATAATATAAGATTGCTGACAAAAAATCAGATCGTAGATTTTCATATTTCCGTTCGAAAATTAATGTTTTATGGCTTAAACCGTTACTAACGGTTAAAGGAAAACACATAAAACATGTTTGAACTTAAATATAAAAATCTGCGATCTGATATTTGTCAGCAGTCTTATATAACAGGTTTTCGCAAAAATTGGCTCATTCCAATCTGTGAGAGTGCAGCTTTAAGTGAAAATCATTGAAATACGTTTAATAAGATATTCTCGGACAATACTCCTATGTTATTTGTTCAGAGGTCGTGTTTCGCGTGTTTCGCATGTAAAAGTATAAACTTTCATAATCCCTGTATCAATCTGTAAATCTTCGATAATCCGTCATGCTTGAGTTGATATGATCATATTGCAAACTGTATTGCCTTTTCGGCAGTAATAGTCCCTGCTGAATTAAAATGAGCGTTGGTACTTCGAGGAATATTTCCACAATACTTTTAGAATACCCCTCGCGTTTATTCAAATATTTGCAGAATGATTTGATAAATTGTTTTCAGGACTAATCATAAAACTAATTGAAACAATAGGTATGCTTGCTCATAAAGTGTAAGGTCAACTACTTCTCAATATCAGAAAGCCGTGAAGAGATCGTTTATAACCCCCAATAAACAAGCCAATCGTGTTCCATAGCCCGCTAAGGTAGATGTCATAAATCGCAGATTTACAATTTAATTGAGCTTATTTCGTAAGTAACGCTTAATTTTTAGTCATGCTCATAATAAACTAATAAACAGTTAAATATTATGTACACACCTATGATCGAAATACCAAAATAAAATCACTGGTATAATCGGCAAACGCAATAAAACGCAAATTATAAATAGAAAGACTCTGATTTCTATAAATATGAAGTTATTAATAAAATGCAAGCACAATAAATATTTATACAGTTTGTGTATTTTGCTATATTCTGTTTACACTTTTGGAAACTACAGGGACTTACCAAATAATAAGCCTTAAATTTAACCAAACCTCAACATAGTTCAAGTTATCCCTTTAAGGATAGCTTTCGTTATTGGTATCTTGGTAATACATCTAATTAATAGTGCTCTACAACCATATCGCCAGCCCTTACGTGACGTAACTTAGTACACTGTTCTGATTGGCCGCAGTGCGCGCCCCCTACAAAGCACATATTCAGGCCTCTTTTGCTCTGACTATCGTAAGAGAAAGTTCAGTCTGTGGCAGCTCTTATATTAAATTCTGATTTATTTTTCCCACCCTCCCAAAACCCCAAGCTTCGCCTACGTACATGCATTTATGTTATGAATGCTATTTTTTTCGAAACATGTGTTCTGCTTGCTTGCTAAATATATTTTCAGTAAATTCGGAAATTGACTCGAAGTTACAAACGAAATCGTACTGCACTTCGGGCTGACCACTCGGCTTTCTACCTCATGCCGAATTCCAGCTGACTGATTCCAATTCAAGATGTGCTGCTCCTATTGTGTTTCCTTTACTATTTGCCATTCCAATATTTTAATGTTGCTTTGTTCGTTTTTTTTTTTTTTTTTGCTTTGTATTTTTTCTTCTTCTCTGGTAAGGCTCTTACGATTTAAATTTCAATCATACCTAGCAGCTGAGTATTCAGAGGGAGTAGTATACCGCTTCCTCAGCATATTCTTTTGCTCGGCGATTGGCAACTCTCAAAGAACTGTTTATGGACAATTTGTGGTATTTAAATAGATTGGTCGGATCTGATCATAGATATACCATGACAGAACCGTTGATGTTTTATCTACTCTTCGTCCGAGCCTTGACCATTATTTTCCAAACATAAGATAAAGACAATGAAAATGAAATTGATTGAAATGATGGGTAATAGGATATCCACTACGGGCTTGCCCTAGTTGCTGCTCTGCTTCCGATCATAAGTATACCAATAATTATTTGTGTAATAAGGAGGTAGTACACAATTACCTTAAAATAATTTCAGTTGTTTACACAATAGAATGTAGACCACTGAATAAGTTGAAAGTTGTTAGACTGTGTCGCATAAAATCATTCATTCCTGTTGGTACATTCTATCACTACCTTAGCATAACTTTAAGATGCACACTCACTCCCAAATTAAAGGATTATTGTTTTAATTTACTTAAAAGGATGAATACATGTCAAAGACAATGGTTCTTATGAAGGATAAGGAGTTTAATTTGAAAATGTGCAGAAAAGACGGTTTGTAAGATGACAGTAAATCTTTTAGCATTCACCAATCATTTAATTTTTTTGCGTGTTCAGCTAGTATATTCACGGTTGCAATAGTTGTCAATAATTAATATTTTCCATTAATGCATTATTTAGTGAGTTGTTTTAGGTATGCTCAAAGTGCGCGCCCTCGCTCAACGTTCTATTCGACCCCATCGCGTTCAGGGGGCGACGCGACTGCGTTGTCTCGGCGATGCTTTCGTTTCCACTGCACGCAGGTCGGCGTTCTAGATTTTTATAGTGTGGCAGTGGGTTGAAGGCAATAATGAAATATTCGCTTCTGACAGGGCCGTAAAAGCCAGATTCAGAAAATGGCCTGCTTGTTAACACGTATGCTATATGTTCATATATGTTTCGTATTAAAAGTGGGGAATACTTTTCCCCAAAAACATTCATTCTTAGACCATGTGAAATGCACCACTGCTAATAAATCTCTCTACTCACAATTAACGATAATTTACGATGTTTTTAATTTGAATCAGAATAGGCGTTAAGTGAAAAGGACTAATAAGTATGTCAATAAAAGAGAGGCACTCAAGATATTTCGCACAGTTGAAGAGGTGATTATGAATTAGTTGACAAGCAGACACATCGCTAAAAGTACGATTTGATGTGAGATAATGTATTTATATGTTTGAACAAGAGTTCGGACATATGGCATTCATATTTGATTTAAAAATCGCGAGCTCTTAAAGGACGTTTTTGTGACATAAAATGCTATGAAATGGAAAGTATTTCACATATTTCAAATTATAAGTGTACTACTAGTGTACTTTATTGGCGCCGTTAAACTATCGAAACAAAAAAACTTTAAAAAAGTTACATTTATGAAATCTATTTTTTTTATATTTTGCAACAAATTCAGTGGGTTTTCTATAAATTAATCTAGAATTGTAAGATAACGTTCTTGACTGCAGAACTCTCCATAGCAATTTTTAGACGCGGCCGACGTCTATAGGAATAAATGTTTGAACTTTTTATAAGAAAGTGTCTATGGATATGTTTTATCATATTAGAAAAAATAATTTGTCAACGAAAACTAAGGTCTATCGTATGGTCTTACATCATTGACTTCATTGACGTTAAAGGTCAGTTATTTATATCGATCAATTGGATAAGCGACGTCGTTCATAGATTCAGTAAAGACCAATATTTATTTTTTCCTATTTAAGAAGGCCTTCGTAAAACTTATAAAGGCTAGCATGTGTATGTACGGGTTGTTCCGCATGATAAACGAATAATCAATACAGACCAAGTTTAATTTCGTATTCAGGATGTTGACGTCGGTGTTGCATTTATATATTTATATATTTTTCAATCAAGTCATTTAATGAAATACGATTCCTGGACTTTGTCGCACGAAAATTAATACAATACTTTGAACGGATGATACCAATCTTTCCCAAATGATGCAGGTTTTGGGAGGAACCGATTGCTATAATCCAACGCATTCTTAATGCAAGTGCCATGCAAGATCAAATCGTATATTGGCAGGACGATATGATAGGTTACGGGGTCATGAGTTACCATATAAAGTTCGAGCTCCCATCTCACCCGATAAGGATTGCTACGCCCCGTATATCCCATATTGTGTTACAATTGTGGTGAGTAAGCTTATTTAAACTCAATTAGGCGAGTGCTCCGATACAAGTGTTCGTCATATTAGTGTTTAGCATGGTGCACAACCAGAATGTAACCCTGGTTAGAGCTTAATGGTTCCTAAACGTGCACCAGTGCACAACACTGTCACACGGGACACCTATTTAACGTCCCTCCCGGAAAACAATTAGTACTTTTAGTGGTGCGGCGGGAAATCGAACCTGCGATCCCTGGATTGACAGTCGAGTGTGTTACCACTAGATTACTAACCCTGTCACGTATACATCACGTTGACAACCTCTTTACATAGATCAATTTATGGGAAATGTGTCACCGCATAACTAGCCCTGGACCAGTGACGTTGCGTCATTCATGTTTGAGGAGTTATAAACATGTATATAACTTTTTGGATTTTGATTGCTGACTTATCTCTTAATGTCAAGTGTCTATATTATACATTTCGAAGCGGCATAAGGAAAACTAGTGGTTTTGTATATTCTAACATTAACGCCAAAAAGTATTTGAAGGTTGGTCTCGGTAAGAATAAAAAACCCTCATATTTTTTTAATTTATTTACAAAGCACAAACTAATTTATTTATATTATAAGCACTGAGTATTATCAAAACCTGTTAAACAATTATTGACGCTTAAAAAAGGTACCAATATTAGCACAAAACATACACGCTTTTCTTACTATTGCACATATTTGAAATGGAACATGTATACTATTTAAATGCACATGGCACCGAACGAAAATAGAACAAATAGTAACTCCATTTAGGCCATACTCTAAATAACAATAACACATACTTCAGCCACTAGTTCTAGTGTCATACTATGTTGTACAATTTTCAAGTGATAGTGTTATCAGATAAACACATACAACAGAATCACTCACTGTAGGAAACGTAGGTATACCCTCGTCTGATTTCAAACGTTATCAAGTCGCAGAACTTAAGATCATTAAAACCATTTTTCAATAAGCGCGATAATACCGGTAACAGTGTCGATATAAACAAATTACATATCAAGTTGTATGTGAAATATTGTACAAGGTACATATCATGCTATACATGCATAGATATTCCAGTTGAGTAAAGATATCTGCGACTCCTAAAGTGACAATGACGCCAGCACCAGGGCTATGAATATACCTCGACGTATATTTGAATAGACAAACTATCACAAATGTATGAATATAGAATGGAATACAATTAAACAATGTCAAAACATAAACGTATGAGACTGACTCTGTCCTCTTACAACAGTTTATACATAAGTATTATGAGCTCATACCATTAGGTCTCAAGTCATTTTAGAAAATAATGCACAAGTGACATATTCATGTTAAACGATTAAATGATAGAAGTAGAATAATGATAAATGCAAGGAATGAATACATTTTAAGAGTCATTAATACGTCATTGAGCCATTTATTTGTACACTGTCTATGCTCCTGTCGTAGGTTGCATTGTCAAATCCACTGTCGCCATTGGCGAACTTCGCGAATTGAAACATCTGTCCCCCGCTTTGCCGCTTAAGGATTATTAAAACCAAACAGATGACTGTCAAAAGAACGAGGATTCCAACTATTATTCCGGCTACGGAACCGCTGCTCATGTCTGGTGGCAGATCTAAAATGTATAATGAAAAAATGGCATTTCTTTAAAATAGTAAGTATTACACCAATCATACATAGAAATGATCACAATTAGTACAAATCTTTATATCTGCGTATTACATATGCACAATTAAGTGTATGTACTACGGGAAGATACAACTTTTGAGTTTTCTCCTTTATACAGCCACACTGTGACATGGTACCAAACAGCCTTGCTGTAAATACTACGGAAAGATAGAACTCAGATTATTATCATTTATACAGCCACAATGTGACATGGTACCAAACAGCCCTGCTGTATATACTACGGGAAGATAGAACTCAGATTATTATCATGTATACAGCAACACTGTGACATGGTAACAAACAGCCCTGCTGTATATACTACGGGAAGATAGAACTCAGATTATTATCATGTATACAGCAACACTGTGACATGGTAACAAACAGCCCTGCTGTAAATACTACGGGAAGATAGAACTCACATTATTATCATTTATACAGCCACACTGTGACATGGTACCAAACAGCCCTGCTGTATATACTACGGGAAGATAGAACTCAGATTATTATCATTTATACAGCCACACTGTGATATGGTACCAAACAGCCCTGCTGTATACACTGCGGAAAGATAGAACTCAGATTATTATCATTTATACAGCCACACTGTGACATGGTACCAAACAGCCCTACGGTAAATACTACGGGAAGATAGAACTCAGATTATTATCATTTATACAGCCACACTGTGACATGGTACCAAACAGCCCTGCTGTATATACTACGGGAAGATAGAACTCAGATTATTATCATTTATACAGCCACACTGTGACTTGGTACCAAACAGCCCTGCTGTAAATACTACGGGAAGATAGAACTCACATTATTATCATTTATACAGCCACACTGTGACATGGTACCAAACAGCCCTGCTGTATATTCTACGGGAAGATAGAACTCAGATTATTATCATTTATACAGCCACACTGTGACATGGTACCAAACAGCCCTGCTGTATATACTACGGGAAGATAGAACTCAGATTATTATAATTTATACAGCCACACTGTGACATGGTACCAAACAGCCCTGCTGTATATACTACGGGAAGATAGAACTCAGATTATTATCATTTATACAGCCACACTGTGACATGGTACCAGACAGCCCTGCTGCATACACTGCTGCATACAACTCTGAGAATTTCCCCTTATACAGCCACACTGTGATATGTCAAAAACAGCTTGTTGTGTATTCTGCGGGAAGATACAACTCTGAGAATTTTCCCTTATACAGCCATACTGTGACATGACACCAAACTGTCCTGCTGCATGTACTACGGGAAGATACAACTCATTCAGCCACGCTGTGACATGACACCAAACAACCTTGCTCTATATACTACGGGAAGATACAACTGCCACACTGTGACATGACACCAAATAGCCCTGCTGTAAACACTGCATGAAGATATAACACTAAGTACATGTTCATTTATACAGTCACACTGTGACATGACACCACACATCCCTGCTGTATACACTGCGGGATGATAAAAGTCTAAGTATTCTCATTTATACAGCCACACTGTGACATGGTACCAAACAGCCCTGCTGTATATACTGCGGGAAGATACAACACTAAGAATTCTCCTGTATTCAACCATACTGTGACGTGACAACACACATCCCTGCTGTATACACTGCGGGAAGATACAACACTAAGTATTCTCATTTATACAACCACACTGTGACATGACACCACACAGCCCTGCTGTATATACTGCGGGAAGATACAACACTAAGTATTCTCATTTATAAAACCATACTGTGACATGACACCAAACAACCTTGCTGTATACACTGCGGGAAGATACAACACTAAGTACATGCTCATTTATACAGCCACACTGTGACATGACACCAAACAACCTTGCTATATGTACTGCGGGAAGATACAACACTAAGTATTCTCCTGTATTCAACCACACTGTGACATGACACGAAACAACCTTGCTGTATATACTGCGGGAAGATACAACACTAAGTATTCTCCTGTATTCAACCATACTGTGACATGACAACAAACAACCTTGCTGTATATACTGCGGGAAGGTACAACACTAAGTATTTTCCTGTATTCAACCATACTGTGACATGACACCAAACAACCTTGCTGTATATACTGCGGGAAGATACAGCACTAAGTATTCTCCTGTATTCAACCACACTGTGACATGACAACAAACAACCTTGCTGTATATACTGCGGGAAGATACAGCACTAAGTATTCTCCTGTATTCAACCACACTGTGACATGACACCAAACAACCTTGCTGTATATACTGCGGAAAGATACAACACTCAGTATTCTCCTGTATTCAACCACACTGTGACATGACACCAAACAACCTTGCTGTATATACTGCGGGAAGATACAACACTAAGTATTTTCCTGTATTCAACCATACTGTGACGTGACACCACACATCCCTGATGTATACACTGCGGGAAGATACAACACTAAGTATTCTCATTTAAACAACCACACTGTGACATGACACCACACAGCCCTGCTGTATATACTGCGGGAAGATACAACACTAAGTATTCTCATTTATAAAACCATACTGTGACATGACACCAAACAACCTTGCTGTATACACTGCGGGAAGATACAACACTAAGTATTCTCCTGTATTCAACCACACTGTGACATGACACCAAACAACCTTGCTGTATATACTGTGGGAAGATACAACACTAAGTATTCTCCTGTATTCAACCACACTGTGACATGACACCAAACAACCTTGCTGTATATACTGCGGGAAGGTACAACACTAAGTATTCTCCTGTATTCAACCATACTGTGACATGACACCAAACAACCCTGCTGTATATACTGCGGGAAGATACAGCACTAAGTATTCTCCTGTATTCAACCATACTGTGACATGACACCAAACAACCTTGCTGTATATACTGCGGGAAGATACAGCACTAAGTATTCTCCTGTATTCAACCATACTGTGACATGACAACAAACAACCTTGCTGTATATACTGCGGGAAGATACAGCACTAAGTATTCTCCTGTATTCAACCACACTGTGACATGACACCAAAACAACCTTGTTGTATATACTGCGGAAAGATACAACACTAAGTATTCTCCTGTATTCAACCACACTGTGACATGACACCAAACAACCTTGCTGTATATACTGCGGGAAGATACAACACTAAGTATTTTCCTGTATTCAACCATACTGTGACATGACACCAAACAACCTTGCTATATATACTGCGGGAAGATACAACACTAAGTATTCTCCTGTATTCAACCACACTGTGACATGACGCCAAACAACCTTGCTGTATAACACTAAGGGGGCACAAAACAAAATTGTCCGGACGCTTAACCATCCTGCTGGAAGTATTTAGAACTGAATAAATAAGGGGGCTATTTTTAGTCACCATGATGATGATAACCTTAAATAGATAAATGAATGTGAACATTGATTCAATATATTAATTTATTATACAAAGTAGGTAATTTTCCAGAGCAGATGTAGTCCGATTTATTTAAGTGTCATATCAATTGACAAGGCACCAAACTATCCTCATATAACTGCGTATGGCAAAATACATAAATACTATTGTATAGAACATAAAAGTATTTATATGGCTTTAAAGGAAATTTCATTCATTGGTTTGGTTATGTTAACCTATTCGATGTAACGACACGCATATAAATTATTTGTTTCGCGGCTTTATTGCCAATTTTGTTTCACCTGGTTTACAAACCAATCAAATTAAAAGGTGGACATCACGTGCCCTTAACAAACCAATGAAATCGCAATCGCCTTTATGTCTTCGTTTTCAACGAACTAGCAATGCGTGAAACGCTAAAAATAAATTACAATATTCACCTCATCCTACTCCACTACTTAAAGAAGTTACAAAAGTTATTGTCGACCTCGTGTCAAATAGTAATACACATGTTTTATCCTCTTTGTTTTTATTCAATTTTGTATTAGTGTTAAAAAAATATACGCTATCTATGTTTCAGTACAATTTCCATAACTGCACGTTTCTGCATTATATTATATTTTGGTTCACATTTGTCTGGCGGTTTTGGCCGTTACGGCTTTAAATAAATGCATATTTACAAACCTATTTTGGTCGTTTGTTGATTACTTACTAGCTAGGGATATGAGAGTCATAACTGAGTCTTAAAACATCCGGTGCTTAAATCAGACTTCGTCGCTTTCAATTGCTACTTTCGTTGTTTATAAGTCAAATACATGTAACTATGTGTTGTCAAGAGTAATTATTTCACAAGTAAATATCTCCATTGGGTTAACAGTTACGAATATTTATGTAAGCATAATATCAATTGTAATGCCCTTACCGCCATGACCACCTAGATCTCTTTACACTAGAATATTTAGAAACATTATCAATTTTTCTTTTTTAAAAGGTTTATAGTTTTCAAACTAAGGCCTACTAAATATAACATACTTTTAATCTACAGAATTTTAATAAACAACAAAGGTGAATTTGTTCTAAGGAAACGTTTGCTTTAAAAAATAACAAGCAATTCATACTTGGTAGTTGCTGATTCTGAAGCTCCGAGGCGGACGGAATATGCGCGCCAGTTTTACTGGAGGGCGGTGGCGTCTTGATGCCGTTACCGGGAGTAAAGGACGTCACGGGCGACTGACTTCGGGACGACTGCTTACGGACTTGGGTTGTTGATATAGGTGCTGATGATGTTAGTGCCTTTGATGGTTGTGCTGATGACGAGAGTTTTGGAGGGGGCTGCGTGGATAATGTTTTAATCGGTGTAGTTGTCGGTTGCGGTGAGGTTGCTGGTACTGAAAATGAAGCAAATATCAGTATACGTGATGAAAAACAATTGTGTTTCGCAATTTACCAGCAATTTTTAAACAATCAATTGTCAGCTATCTGTCTATACTTTAGGCATATGCAAACAAATGCAACTTCATGTTCATCCTTTAAAGAAGACTACTGTTTTCTTACAATTGAAGTGACGGTCTTCACAACTGAAAGCTTACACTTAGCGGTCTTGCAGATGAATCCTTTTTTCGTCGTACAATCAGTGTTGTCCCATGTGCCATCGCCGTCGTGCATATAAACACAGTCACTTCCGCTAGTGCGGGTGGGCGCGCTCCGCCAATGAATATAGCTGGTGGGGCTACTGTCCGTCCATGAGAAATAGTTGTCTGTCAAAAGAAATATTAAACACATGACATTCGTATTTATAGTTTGGCGGTTGTATGGGATGAAACATAAGGTGAATCCCTCTTTTATAGACGAAACTCCGTAAAAACCTCTTTGGATAGTTAATATCTGTATGAAACGGCTTGAGTCAAATACAACACCCACCTGCTCTACGGAAACCAAGCCATACATCAGCATTCGTCAGCTCGTGGTTGTCGACAAGCTGCAGTATGAATTTCTCCTCGTTCATTGACATTACACTGGCGAGCTCCATACCCCGGCCTTTACATTGTTGTTCCGCGTTCGCCCATGTAAATGCTGACTTATGTAGGAGAAACAAAAGCGATATGCGGTAAGCAAGTATGAATTTACTTTCGTTCATTTATATAACACTGGCGAGTTCCATACCCTGACCATAACAGTATTCCGAGTCCGCCAATGTATATGCTGACTTATTAGAGAGAAAACAATAGCGACATGTGGTAAGGCAAGTATGAATACCTCCTCATTCGTTGGCACCATACTCGTTTATTACCATGTTATTTTCATTGCGGTTCCGGGTCCGCCCATGTGTATGCAAACTTATACAAAATTCTTAAGAAATACGTTGTTCGCAAGTATGGAATTCCTCTCTTTATTATGGAGTTTTAGATGCCGTCCTAAGCATTAATGTCTATAAAGCGTGTATTCAGTTCTAACCAGCCTGATTATTTATATGTAGGAAAATAAAAACGGAATGGTTTATAGAGATTCAAGCCAGATGAAGCAGTACCTGAAGGTCCAGAAAGTAGCATTTGTTTCCGAACTGCTGCCATGTGATATTGGCGCAATAACCACCGGGATTGAGGGTCGACGTACCAGGGGGGACTAGAAAATTAAACATACACTCATACATAAGCCTCCGTTAGGTTTACAAAAATCCGGACTTAATATATTGATTTGCAAATAAGTAACATAAGAGCGATACCGAACTTCGCAGACTGTATTGAAATACATGTAAGTTAATTTTATAATGAAAAAAATGCTTATAAAATTAAAATGTCCGGGAAAAAACATACAGAAACTTTTCTTGCAGACGGACGGGTATTTGTTGACACAGAACGTATCGTTCCAAAGTCCACTATTTGTTGTCACGCATCCTTCCCCTGTTGTGTATGTAGGTTCGCCCTTAGCCCAACTCGTCCATAACACGGGGAAATGGTCTTGCCACATGTATGTACCTGTTAACTGTAAATAAAGGTAAACCATTAAACACATGAGACTCACACAGTCTGTTGTTGACTGTCCCGCATCCCTCTCTTGTGGTTTACGGCGATTCGCCAAACTCTTCCATAACAACAGTTAAATGATCCCCTACGTCTACTTACCTGTCAGCTGTGGTTCACAGAAATCATTTGAAGCATATCATCCGTTGATATCAAGTAATTTTCATATTTCGAAATAGTACAATGCACAAGTTTCAGTGTGTGACTGCATTAAAACAAACTTTATTTATAATAAGTAATACTCACCCCCGGATCTCCAAGCCCAATCCACACAGGAGTGTTATAACCGGCTATTAGAGTATCAATAAACGCCTGGTCGTAGACACCTGTCACCGTCGCCAGCGTCATTTGGTGGGACTGACATGCAGTTACAGCATCATTCCACGTCATCGGTGTGGTCTGAAGTCTGTAAGTCACAAACAACTAATAAACGTTAGCTTTTCATTTGATATCAATGAAAATGTTGTTTAGAAGTACAGCATTGGCGTTTAAATGATTAAAATATACCTATATAAAAGCTTTATTTACTTTCTTAAAACTCTAAAATGAATTGTACTTTTTACAGACGTTACATACATAGATGCCACGGCAAACCAACCACTCTACTCGCTTCATCACAAACAATCTAATTCTCAGGGTCCCGAATCCAATGCTAAATAATCTCCAAGCATAGCTTAACCGAAGATGTACATGCATTGGGCAAACCTGTAGCAATCGAAGGTATTCGGATTCTCGATGTTTCCTGGGCTATTTAGGGTCATGCAGGAAGATGGCGCCGGGGTCGCTATGGCTGTGGCTGGAAGATGAAGTACATCCAAGAACGGTTAATGGTAAGGTATATATGTACAATGGTAAAGCCCTAAATATTTTAAGAATAGGAGACTCATCATTGACAGAGTTTGGTGTTTCTAATATTCAACGAATCTTTAAGATAAAGAGGTTACACATTCGAAGGGTACACACATGCGTGTGAAAAATAATGCAAATTCGGAAAATTATTTTTTGACATGATTCTTGATTCTTGATAAACATACCAAATATTTATATATACATATATAGTATTTATGCACTGTGCTGTTTGTAGAGTTGTGTGCTGTTCTATGTTTCTTGTTTGTGGATTTGTGTTCTATGTCTTTGGCGTTGCCCATTGCCACTAAACCGGGTTTATGTTTAAACTTTTTGCTACTGAGCATGTTTCTGTAGCTTTTTGCATATATATGAGTAAGTTAGTAGATAGATCTTACATCTCGTAGTTTCACAGATGTACGCATTAGCCCTACTGCATGCGATGTCGTTCCAGCGTCCCGCCTTTCTAGAGTCCGTGTATATCTCTACGCACGTGTCCTACAATGTATGTGAATTAAAAAAAATAAACCTAGGGTATTCGAAGTAAGTTATCATTATAAATTCTAGAGCTAGAATGAATAAATTATATTCATATATGTTACCATTAGATTATCATTTATCATTATTCATTTAACGTTTGTTCGGGATCATTTACTTCATATTGAGGAGAAATACTGAGGCTACAAGTGTCATTCAATGTGTAGCCAGAAGGGGCTGAACATTTTTACAAAAGCATAATCAATCATCGAATTCATCGAAACTGCCAATATGCACGAGATTGATCAGTTGCGAAAGTTTGTTTCTAACAAATTTTCATGAATATTATAAAATGGCATTTGATCATTCCTGGCTTTGAACACACACACACACACACACACACACGCACTCGCGCACACGCGCGCATACACACACACTTGTAGTGGAATCCACTAAGAGAGGCATGGTGGACTAAACTTTTTTGTCACCGTTTTCTTTATAGTTGATATTGTAAAAAAACATCCATATGTTGAAAATATTCTGTGCGTCTGAAGAAGTTATCGGTCAGAAAGAGTTAATCACGTTTTCCAACTTTCATGCCGCTCAATTACATAACAGCTGTCTTCAACCAAGTTCTTATTTAGGTGTCAAATAAGCACATAACCAAATCCATGCTTATTACAGCATTATACCATCAAACCTAGCCATTCGACAAGGCAATGCTTCTGTGCACTGTTAATATTTACTTTGATAACAACTCTGAACTAAATATGTACCATTTCCTACTTATATAAAGGATGATGGTTAATGAAATGAGTCAACCATAACGTTTGAACTACTGTTCAAATACGGTACAGTGTATTGTATGAATGTCACGCTGTATGTACATCGGAATGATGAGTTCCGGAAGCCTTAAACATTTAGTCGTCAAAACTAGAACCTACACCGCTCCAGTTTGGTTCGCCTTTCGCCCAGTTAGTGAAGTTCAATCTAGCGCTGTCTTGCCATGTGTAGCGTCTTTCATGGTTTCTGGCGTTTAGGCCGATCCAGATGCCCGATTGGTCCTGTACCGCTGAGACGAATATACTCACCAGGGTTGCTTTTAAAGGAATTATATCAGTAACTATAAATAGATAATTTTGTAGTGGTTTACTTGTCCTTTGATACTGAAAAGTTTTGCTATAAATATATTGACTTTAAAGTCTAAAGTCTGGATTATTAACAGTTTTAATAAAACAAGTTAAACATCACCGACAAGCACAAACTCAGTTTAGCCACTATATCTTTTTATTATATTACCTTAAGATAGACAGTCTCTCATTTGTTTAGACAGCCATAAACTTAGAAAGATATGTATACTCTGGGGTTTTCTCATAATCGTGATCTTTATATAGAATGTCACTTTATTAATAAATAACTTTCGGTTTGATTTCTTAGTTGGTCGCGATTTTAAACGGAAACAAATCTATGAATATTTCTGGAATCGGAATAGCTGCTGTTGTTTACAAGATAATTTTACCATTGTAAATAAAAAGTTTTCAAAAATAGGCAATGGTCATAAAGAAAACCTTCAGTGACTAGTGATATCGGGAACTCATTTCAACAAATTACCACATGAAATACTCGTATTTACTGTAGAAAATGTTTTTTCTAAAATAAGAAAATATAGAAGCCGCAATAACTATATTTGTTTTACCGAGTTCTTTATGGCTGGTGATACTGGCGATGTCATATCCTGGTCCCAGGGCCCTACAGGCAGCATATGCACTCGTGTAGTTTTGTCTGGCTGTAGGAATGTCTCCACCATATATATTGTAGCATTTGTTGTCTGAAATAAGGTCGATGCCGTCAATGAGGTTGATTACCAGACACGAATTAAGTGCGAGTGCTTTATTTTTATATTAAATGATTAGATTAAAAGGTTCGTTTCTAACATCATTCCTGAACTCCTTAAATAAAATTGTGTATTTTATGTTTGTTTGCAGCATTTCATTATTATTAACCCCTAACTGTGACATTTATGTCACCTTATCTTAGAAAGTCCAAATGCAAGACAAATAAACTGGTAAACACCACCTATAATGCATGTGCATATATACAGCATTACATAAGGCCTAAAAAAATGAATTGTGTGGATCGGGTCACCTGACCCTACCTGGAAAATATCGCCGACCCTACTGTTTTTTTTGGTGCGACTTGCGAAAAAGAAAACACTCCAAAACGTCGGGAGTTTAAGCTCATAACAGATGAATTTCGAAGATGTAGAGATAATGTTTTTGTTCGAGCCGGGATCTGTATCCGAGATTGACATGTCAACATCCGACAAGTGGCCATGGACCCGTTTGTATGAAGAACAGCTGGACGATATTCCTGTTGATCAATTTATCAAAAAATTCTCCGACTTTACGCTCTTCAGAGTAAGGTATAAACAATGGAACAAAATGTCTCTGGATAATAGTATAAGTTTTCCCACACATAAGATTGAATGCCGGTCTAATTTTAATATACCCCACCCACCACTGCAGGACAAGGCATGACCCTTTTCACTTGTCATGTTGTCAGATGCAATCATAAAAAATAGTTTAAATATAATAGCAGCAGGGCAAACATACTACTAGTATAGAAAGGAAATATAAAATACTGGGAGTTCTGACATAGGCTGGTGCCTGACAAAATGTGACTTTCTTTTAAACTGGGACTGAAACCTGGGTCTGTTGCCATTTGTACAGGTTATAAATTATTCCTAACTTTATTCCTTGGAGAATGGCAGAGAAATGTTTTTGAGATGCTGAAGCAGGTCAGTATTGTCACAATTAATTTTCAATATGTTTTGCTTTTGGAAGGTTTGTGACGAATGACAACAAAACTAGCAATGACACACCACCTAACTGCAGCGATGCTCAGCAATGTCCTTATATAACTGAAATTATGTTGAAAAAGGACAAAAACAAAGCAAACAAACCTGTACAAAACTAAAAAAAACAAAAAAAACCAAAAACTTTTTTAGGCCTAATGATTAACCTATAACTGTGACATTGACCTCCGTGGTAGGGATATAGGGCTTGCGCGCGATTAATGTGCTAAATAATTGTGCTACTGAATAGATGATTTCAAATCTCCATATGCATGACAGAGTTACAGTCCGGACTCGAACGTCTATTCTCTGTTGCATATATTTGCATCTCAGTGTGACCTTGACCTTCTGGTTCGGGACGTTGTTCTTGCGCATGACACGTTGCAATGTATGCCTAACATGTGAACCAGGTTATTTCAAAATCGCACCGTACCAAGCAAAGTAACAGCCTGGACACGAAAAAGTTAATGGACGGGCGGACGCACGGACGTTGTGATTTTAATATGTCCACCTCCAGGAGGCAAAACATGAAGGGTCGGGTTGCCCGAAACACAGATGTTTTCTCTTGTGACATTAGTGTTGGAACGGGCTTGTCCTTAGGCGATATTTAACATCTGATCGTTAGATCCGGTGTCTGATCCAGACATGCGAGTTTGACTCGTCGGAGACTGACAGTGAGCGCCGACTGGTCATTATGGTTTCTGCTAAGTTTCTGCAGAGATTAGGAGTCTTCTCTCAACAATTGCTATAGTACATATAGAGACCCAATGTAGACAAGCTATTACCGTAGTTGACAGGTATGAACCCGACTGGACAACCGCCAGAAATAAGCGGAGTGGTGGGGACCGTGACGGAGGCCACCTGCGAGTTGGCGGGCCGCTGGCATATGAAGTGTGACTTACTGTTACAGTCATTGTCGTTCCAGTAACCTACAAAGAATAGAAGCATTTTGAAATCGTATACCTTATAGCTGTTTATTATCGCTAGTTTCATGTTGCTACGACCTTATGATTCTGTGTATAATAGGGTTAATAGAAAAACTGCAGTTTTCTGTAAATGTGGCTGCCATAGAAAACAAATCGAAATATTGCGCTCTGAATATTGTTACTCAGGGTATCGAATCATGTTGCAGCTAGTTTTGTTTCCAATTAAAGATATTTACGTTCGAAGTGTGGATTTTTGAAATCAGACAGTATTATGGGCAATGAAAGGTAAAGTATGTTTGTTAGACAACGTCGCCAACTTATAATTTTATGTATTGAAAATATATAAATAAGATTAAGCCATGAATCAGGATAGTAACACTGAATTTGCTTAACATCTTATTTACATATAACTCATATCTTATCACAGCTACAAAAAAAACCCGGAAATAATTGCGTTCTAAGATCAATCTTACTATGTACGATTTAAGAAAACTTATTCATGATAAAACTCTCTTGATTATTTTACATATATAAGCGTATATATATGTGTGTGTCTTTTAGAAGATCAGCCTAAACGTTACAGTAAATCTTCATGTTAATCCGTACTTAAAATGTATTTTTACACTGCATAAACATATAACACACGACATACCGCTGAATTGAAACATCTGTCCACACTTCTCCATGCCCAGATAGTCATTGGGCTCACCACCATTCCAGTGGATGAAGTCTAGAGGCGTCCCGTCAGACCAGCTGATAGAAACATACATATATATTGGCAAAACATTCACATATATTAGCTGACACATACACATATATTAGCAGAAACATACACATATATTAGCAGAAACATACGCATATATAGACAGAAACATACACATATATTAGCAGAAACATACACATATATTAGCAGAAACATGCACATATATTAGCAGGAACATGCACATATATTAGCAGGAACATGCACATATATTAGCAGGAACATGCACATATATTAGCAGAAACTAAAACATATATTAGAAGACACATATTGCACAGAATTTGTTGTGAGTAGAAAGATACACATATATACCGTCTTTAACTACAATTGCAAGTTGATATTAGTATATCATTAGCGGAAGTGCGTTTTACAAACTATAATCACTCGTTTGTTCTAAATTATTACGATTTTTTCGCCCCCTGTTTAATTTCTTGTTAGGTTGAGATTTACAAATTAAAAGAAACATACGTTTTTATCCATCTCGGACCTGGATATCAGTTCATTCTAGCAATGAAATGTAAACTTATAGTTTGCCCAAGAAAAAACACATACTGAATGTAATGGACTACAAATGTGCTGACCGTCGTCACATATTCTTGTTCTATACGACCAACTTTTAATGTTTATCCAGTGAAACAGCATTTCAAACAAATAAACAATAACCCAAATTCCGTGATATTGATATATATTGTAGTATCATTAGTAACATGTATGTTGTTCAACCTCGAGACGACTCTCTAGAGCGAATAATATACTATATACATTAAGGTTAGGAACAAACCAATTACGCACATGAATTGGTTGACCCCATTATCAACAAGTCCAATCCACGCGTCGTCAGTGGAATTCGCAGTTAACTACAATAGAAAATACACGACATAGTTAAACTCTAATACATGTACCTATATTGGGAAAACACTATCGAAACGTTGTTAATTTGAAAAAAAAAACCACAACGATAGGAGCGATGGGGCAAGATATTCTTTTTTAATCTGGAAATGTACTCGTTAATAAAAATATTGAAAACAAAGTTGTCAAACAGTAGCATAAAGGTATTATTTTTTATATTGGACATGTTCTTTAAAGAAAGGGGTTTAGTTTGGTCATTACATGAATTGATTTGCATAAACAATAAACAAAAGAAAGACAGACTTATTTTGATTTGAACCGTCTTTGTAACAACCCACCAAAGACAATATGAAGTTGTTCCCATCAATTCCATGGATGCTAGCCAGGCGTCCGCCTTGTTTGGCGCAGATATCACGTGCCCCGTACCACGTTGCCCGCCCACCTTCGCCATCTGTCCGCTGTGAAACATAGTAGCACATCGTTCCGTTCCGGTGCCACAATGGGCCGAAAGGACAGGACGCTGAAAGGAAAGGGTCAATGACATGCGGTAGCTAAATATTGCAACGGTTTGGCCTGCAGATTTGATGTCGATTTTTTCTTAATTTTATTAAAATCGAGTCATTTTGTTTATTGTTGAACACACACACACACCTTAAATGTCAATATAGATATAATCATACTTTTGTAAAGCACTTTTTTTGAACTATGCTAAAATAATCTCGAAAAAATGTCTTCAGCGTTTCATAAAATGCAGCTATGAACAATGTACGTATGATTTGTTTGGTCAATCAAAGTGAAATTATGTAGACAAAAGTAGATTTCAGAAAAAAAATGTTTAAACATAATAACTATCGACGTTATTTGTCATGATACATGATACACTATGATGAGTGCATTTAAAACACTTAAAATTAAACATCGATAAAGGCTTGTAGTGTATCGCCTTTATTGTCGTCTGCGTTTTCTCCATTGGATCAATAAACATGCGCAGCCGGAATTTCCTTTACCCGGTTTGTATACCCCTTGACCAGCTTTGTGAACCAAAAGGAAACGTGGCATGAAAATGACAAATACTGAACTTACGAAACTTTGTAACTGGTACTGCAGGCGGTGTGGTTGTAAGAATAGGTAAACCTAGAGGAAAAAAAAACACACACAATATCATAAACTTATCATTATAGTTTATTTTAAAGCAGTGTAACTAGTAAACGCCCGGACGTGTTTACAATATCATAGTTAGTTGATACTGAAAAACTCATGTGGTCTCAAAAGTAGTGTGTTATTTATATAATTAAAGCTAACAATAAGGGCTTCAAGTTTCCATCTGATTTTATTACACATACACAAGTAAAACCAACCCCCACCTTTCCTGATTTTGCAGACATAAGGCCTGGCTGCATAGCACGTGTTGTCGTTCCAGCGGTGACTCCAAGATGCGTACTCCACACAGTCATCCGTACCCGCAGCGTCATTAGGCTCCCCATTGCCCCAGGAACGGTAACTCAGAGGACTTCCGTCACTCCACGAATAGCCTAACCAACAAGTACTGATGAAATTTATTTGTATTATGATTATATCATACTCTGATTATTTTGGGGTTCATTAGTTTGCAGATAACGGTCGAAGACCAAATAGCACAGCTAATTTAAATTATTGATAATTATACATTTTAACAGTTTTTATCATCAAAAATAGCACATTATTTATTTGCAAATACCTCAGATGCAATTCTCGTTGACTCAGATTTTTAGCATATTAAATGCATTATTTCTGGCCATAGTTTCTTATCAATAAAAATGTTTATTATCCTTTAATGCCTTGATGTTTACTATTGTACCTATTGTGACAAATGACTGTTTTAAATATTGAAGATGTGTATCAAATTTTGGCACGGAGGCAAAATGGCTGAACTCATTTCTGAATCAATGGGATGACAGTATTTTTCCAATTCTTCAACGTTAAGTTTTAATCGGCGTTCTATTTCTCGTACTTGTCGATTTTCGAGCATATTGGTCGTTCATGTTGAAGGTGTAACTGTATAGTGTGTCGATTTATTATACTTGAATAATGAGTATCATTCATTACACCAGTGGCTTAAAATGAAACTTTACACTGATAGAAAGTACATGGGTAATTTTCGTAAGAGGGTAAATATCATATTAAAGCTAATGACTGATGTGCAATTGACAAAAAATACATGTCCAGTCAAGTCAATATTTGCTTATTGTCGGATATCATATAACATATAAACATAATCTATGTCTAGCCTTTAACCGACAGAAAAACGTCATGAACAAAAACCTCATGTACGTAAACCTCATTCACTCAAACCTAATGTTCGCAAACCTCATGTTCTCAAACTTCATGTACGCATATCTCATGTACGCAAACATCATGTACGCAAACTTCATGTACGCAAACCTCATGTACGCATACTTCATGTACGCAAACCTCATCTACGCAAACCTCATGTACGCACACCTCATTCAAGCAAACCTCATTCACCCAAATATCATATACGCAAACCTCATGTACGTAAACCTCATGTACGCAAACCTCATGTACGCAAACCTCATGTACACACAGCTCATTCACGCAAACTTCTTCACGCAAACCTCATTCACGCAAAACTCATGTACACAAACCTCATGTAAGCAAACCTCATGTACGCAAACCTCATGTACGCAAACCTCATGTACGCAAACCTCATGTACACACAGCTCATTCACGCAAACTTCTTCACGCAAACCTCATGTACGCAAACCTCATGTACACAAACCTCATGCACGTAAACCTCATGAACACAAACCTCATATACGCAAACCTTATGTTCACAAACTTCATGTACGCAAACCTCATGTACGTAAACACCATGACACCATGTACACAAACCTCATGTACACAAACATCATGTACACAAACCTCATTCACGCAAACCTCATGTACCCAAACCTCATGTACGTACACCTTATGTACGCAAACTTGTTGTATGCAAACCTCATGTACACAAACCTCATGTACACAAACCTTATGTTCTCGAACCGCTTGAATAATTAGTTTTCATAATCACCTCCAAATACACAATAGCGTATACTGTATCAGATGTTTCAATTTAACGTCTCATAGCTTTTTTGCTACGGTATCTGTGGGTTTAGTATATAGCCTCTGTCGAAAAAGTGAATTTGTGCATAATATGCCAATAGCATACTTCACCAGCATACTCAAAAAGCGATAATGGCGTACCCATCTCTGTGTCCAAATCATTCAGCCCTATCCAAATCGTTGTCCTGAAAAATGAAATTGATGTTTGAAGATATTGGCGTGTCTTTTCTGCAAACAACTTAAGAACCATGTTTACGCTAGCCATCGTCGACAACTACAGAACTTTCTTTCATTACACTCCATGATAAACAAAACATAGCGCAGACGTGTCCCTGGGGTATCCGACGATAAGGCTCACATGCCAAATCATAGCTGATGGATAATAAAATAATAAAACGTCTTAAACTTCATTGACATGACGCTGAAACGTCATGATATAATTAACCTCAACATATATTTACCAAACACATTACCCTGTATAGACAAATACAGGCGGACTTTAATAATAACATATTTTCCGTTATACACAGTAAGTAATTGTCGAGGACTTCCATTAAAGCCCCATACCTATTACCCAGCTAGAACATAACACAAACCATTCAACGTACTGCATATATCTACCACGTACCCGTAGTGTCCGGAGAATGCAGCCGTCTGCTCAGCTGGTGAGTGTATACTAATGAGATCTGCCCCCATCGATTGACACGAGTCATGAGCTTGAAACCAGTTCAACTTCTGATTGTAGAACTGAAACGTAGTGAGGGTTGTACGTGCACGATACTTCATGGACGTTTTTTTGATGATATGCTGAATGTATGATTATTATATTCGCCCCGTTTTACAAGCTTAAAAACAATTTAAGTTTCGATCGTAGTACTGAAATAACTTAGTTCCGCCAAGAATTTTACATTTGAGATGGTAGTGAAAAGGATGTGAATATAATTGCTAATGAGCTTCGCCCCTTTCGATCGAGCGAAGTCCGAACCTGGAACCTGTTAAACTGTCTGTTGTAGAACTGAAATCATGTACTGCAATTGTATATGTCAGATCATAGAAAGTGACAGGAATCGAATGATTGAAACTTGTAGAATGTCTAGCTCCAGAAATGCAGTACTGCATATACAATACGTATGCAACGCATGGCCAGATCGTATAAAATGATAGGAAATACTAGTAGATAAGGCACCAAAAAGTAGTGTTATTGAAAACAAAACACGAAAGGATAATTTTAATCACAATGTTTGCGGGTGACTTACCTAATAAGTACTATCAAAGGACAACGTTCAGTAAATAGCGAAGGGTATATCTGAATAGCGTTGTAAATTATCCGCACGGTAGTTATATATTGGTAGCTCCTATTGTGTTGGTTACTGATCCGATATGTGATATAGGTGTAGACGAAAACATTCTTAAACAATCACAACTATGAACCAAATGATAAGTAGATGGTATCTGAACAACCATGCGTACGCTTAACCAATTTATTTGTGACGACTTGACGAATTTAGGGTATACAATTGACCACAAACAAAACTCTTTATATGCTAATAATATATCAGTTTTCCCTTAATGCTCTTCTTGTGGTATGTACTTCACACAATTCACAAAGCGATACGTAAAACAAAAACTGTGTGTCCTTTAAATGAGTGACGTACCCTGTAGCAGTTCCCGCTGTATTCGTTCCATCCCGTCGGACAGGACGTTCGCTGTGTGACAGGGGGTGGGGTTATAGAGGGGCGTGGCCATCCCGCTCTCGGGTACTCACACACGTATTTCTGGTTCGTCAAACAGTCCTGTGCCATCCACCGACCTTGCCCTGGAGACCCTGACCGCATTGTCACACATTTGTTGACTTCGTTTCCTTAAAAAGGGTTACGGTATACAAAGGAAATGGCAGATATAGATCGTTGTACTATTTAGACTCATTAAGATGAAGAGAATGGGATCCTTGCTCGACCTCGCCGCCCGTCGGAGTTTTTTTGTCAAAAATAGTGAAAGAAATTCACTCGATTATACAACCGAGTCCTTCAAATCATGGACGAACTACTATCCCGTTTTTGAATGGTTAAATGACAATCAAATGTTACGAGCATTACTTTGTGTTTAAATTGGAGCATTCGACATCAAACGAACTAAAGACAAAAGCAGGTCGTAAGGTATAGAGTATGGCAAGTGAATACCTGCAGTCAATTTCACTTACGTTCAGAAACATAAACCAAAAGTAATGGAAACACATTTTTAAAATATTGTTTGCGTGCAAAGAACACATGACAGTATTAAATCACCCAGACCGTTTCCTCATTGGTTGCAGCTACCGTGCGAAGCCTAAGACAGTTGTCAGATTCGAAAGTTGTTATACAAAATTACATATCAAACACATGATATACCTGTATGCCCGTAAGCCCACGCGGAAAACGCAAGACCATAACCATTCACCCAAACCATTGTATTATTGGTGGCACTAGCAGTGCTAAGTCCGATCCAGTAGGCACCTCCACCCTTCAGCTGTGAGGCTACAATTGCCTGCTGATATCTGTAAAATAAACGCTATTCAAATGACATAGTTGCGAAAAGCGCCAGATTTCATTTTCCAGTTACAATACGTAAGAGAAATTACACTATGGTGCTGACATTTAGTTATTCACATTAGATATTAAGCCTGATAGAGTATAACTTTAATTTAATGACAGGATTTATTTGTACGTAATCAATTTTATAAACAAATACAAAGGTCTCCTACGCATTCGCGATAGTTGCAAGCTGTCCTCCGTTTTCTTGACATTTCAAAGTGCCAACATCCCACGTATCAGGAGCATCAGAGAAGACCTTGAAACACTTTGGACCGTAGGTAAAAGACCCTGGCTGGAAGGGAAGATATTTGATATGGCAAAATGCAAAACAAGAGAATATTCACAAGGTAGTAAATCGCTACAGTTGAAGTTAACTATAGACAATGAAATGAAAAAGCGACAATAGGATAGCTTAACTAAATAGTTTCTACGTACCAAAAGAGAAAAGAGAACAAACATTGATAATGGTAGCTGAACTCAATAATTACTACGTAGCAATAGACGCTGAACTCAATATTCACTGCGCCGCAATATACGACAGGGATGAAACAGCGATAATGGTAGCTGGACTCAATATTTACTGCGTAGCAATAGACGACAGGGATCAAACAGTGATTATGGTAGCTTAACTCAATGTTCACTGCGTAGCAATAGACGCCAAGGATCAAACAGTGATTATGGAAGCTGAACTCAATATTCACTGCATAGCAATAGACGACAGGGATCAAACAGTGATTATGGAAGCTGAACTCAATGGTCATTGCGTAGCAATATACTACGAATATAAAAGCATGATAAAGGTAGCCCAACTGTATACTAACAACGAGTTTTAAAGCCAGATGTTAAAGCAGCTGAACTTGATATTCACAATGCAGTTTTAAACCTGAGCTATTAAAAGTGATAAAAGTAGCTGAATGCTAAGTTCAACAAGAGGTAATATATATATATATACATATTTAGATACTGACCAGTTTGAAGGATGTTACGTATTACAGAGTATGCTGAATGAAAGCTTCTCTTATGCATTTCATCTCTGCTTACAAAATTCTGTTTTTAAATACCTTCGCATCAGTCTAAAGCACATGTTGTCATCTTATTAAAATTAAAAAAACAAGTTAATATATAAATTATTATGTTAAACCTCCACAATGTCCCTCTAAACATATTTCTGGAATATAGTGATACTTTTGTGTTTCCTAGATTTGACATTGAACGGGGGGGGGGGGGGTGTTTTATTCAGAGTCTCCAAGCATTTGATCTGACACTAATCTATTTTAAGTTAAAAAAAAAGTAAAAAGTCCAGGATCAGAAAAAAATGCCCTGAGCCCCAAACAATCAATAACAAAACAGTATTTTTCCTTCAATTCATGAAATGTATAACATAATTGATTATGTTGGTCTTACAAATGCAGTGCAGCCATTGTTTCGAACCATCTGTGGTGTACCAGACGGGACTAGGGCCTTGTCGAGGCGGCATACGAAGCCCTGGGCAGGGTCTTCGCAAATGGCGTCATTCCACTCCCCGTTCTGCAAAAACATAATTCATTCTGGGAGTAAGATCCTTCAACCAAAAACAATGTAATGCAGTTCTCGGTTTGATTAAAATTGTCGTTGACAAGAGTCATTAAGTTCTACGTACAAGGCTGTAAAAGCCTCAGATCGAACACAAATATCATATTTCGGGGCTTGCCATGTTGGGGAAATACGAAATCCAAAATGATAAATGGAGTAATGTTGGTAATTTACTAAAAGTGGAAGAGTAATTTTGACAAAAAATGGTAAAGTAACCCGAAAATGAGGTAAAAGAGTCGAGGTACATTTGAAATTTAATGTTGGAATACTTTAGACAAACAATTCGTGGTGGAGTAATCTTGTACGTAAAAAGTAGCTATGCTTAAAATGCATTGGTGGTCTAATATGTGATATACATGTAGTACTTTGGTCACCAATAGCAATTAGGGAATTTTTTTGGATCGTAAAAAATACTTTGGTCATTTTCGAAAGTTTTGGATTATTTTCGTCGTTTTCAAAAGTGGTGGAGGACTTAAGTCCTTTTCAAAAGTGTTGGATTACTTCGCTCCTTTTCAAAAGTGGTGGAGTACTTCGCTCCTTTTCAAAAGTGGTGGAGTACTTCGCTCCTTTTCAAAAGTGGTGGAGTACTTCGCTCCTTTTCAAAAGTGGTGGATTACTTCGCTCCTTTTCAAAAGTGGTGGATTACTTCGCTCCTTTTCAAAAGTGGTGGATTACTATTGGCATTCAAAAGTGGTGGATTACTTCGCTCCTTTTCAAAAGTGGTGGATTACTTCGCTCCTTTTCAAATATGAAGGTGTACTTAAGTTCTTTTCAAAAAGTTATGGATTACTTCGCTCCTTTTCAAAAGTGGTGGATTACTTCGCTCCTTTTCAAAAGTGGTGGAGTACTTCGCTCCTTTTCAAAAGTGGTGGATTACTTCGCTCCTTTTCAAAAGTGGTGGATTACTTCGCTCCTTTTCAAAAGTGGTGGATTACTTTTGGCATTCAAAAGTGGTGGATTACTTCGCTCCTTTTCAAAAGTGGTGGATTACTTCGCTCCTTTTCAAATATGAAGGTGTACTTAAGTCCTTTTCAAAAAGTTATGGATTACTTCGCTCCTTTTCAAAAGTGATGGTGTACTTAAGTCCTTTTCAAAAGTGATGGTGTACTTAAGTCCTTTTCAAAAGTGATGGTGTACTTAAGTCCTTTTCAAAAGTGGTGGATTACTTCGCTCCTTTGCAAAAGTGAAGGTGTACTTAAGTCCTTTTCAAAAGTGATGGTGTACTTAAGTCCTTTTCAAAAGTGATGGTGTACTTAAGTCCTTTTCAAAAGTGATGGTGTACTTAAGTCCTTTTCAAAAGTGGTGGATTACTTCGCTCCTTTGCAAAGGTGGTAGAGGACTTAAGTACTTTTCAAAAGTGGTGGAGTTCTTTGGCCCTTTTCAAGTGTAGTTGAGTACTTAAGTTCTTTTCAAAAGTGGTGGAGAACTTAAGTCCTTTTCAAAAGTGGTGGTGTTCTTTGGTCCTTTTCAAAAGGGGTTGCGTTAGTGGTGGTGGTTTGGTCCGTGAGAAATAGCAGTGGCGTAGTTTTAACATTAAGAAGTAGTGATCGAGAATTTTGGATATTGAAAAGCAGAGGTGGGGTACTTGTGTCCTTACAAAAGTAGGGGCGTACTTGTGTTTTTTTTTATAAAAGTGGAAGAGTACTTGGGCCCTTATAAAATTGGTGGAGTAAATCAGTTTAATAATATGAAGTATTGGTGGAGTACTGTGGTCCTTAACTAAGAGTGGTTGAGCCTTTAACTTTTTAATGGTCATTAAACAATATCCGTGAAGTATTTTGGCCCGTGATGTGCACTTGAAATAAAATGCAACGGGAAGAACAGTATAGAAAAAGTGCGTTGTACGTTCTGTAGCATTTTTGAAACTAAAGAAATAATTATGGAATCACTTTCTAGTCATTTGTTGCTTCTTTCGACATTTTATAAATGTATAGATTTTTTGGACATAACATAAAAAAATCAAGATGGAAAAATGTGACACTTAAAATAGGAGTAAAAATGTAATTATGCCTCTATTCCAAATAGTGTTCGAATATATATGGACACAATACGACAAAACGCACTTTTCTCAAAGGTTAATAAAACAGTATGTTTTACAGGTAAAACCTTACAAGTATAATAAATTATGGCAGTGTGATCTAAGAGTTCGTGTGCCAAGTGGAACCAGTGGTAGACGCTATGTGGCAGTGCCCAATATTTTCCACCTTGCTTTACGTATAACATGATATGATAATTGTAAGGCATGTGTTATTACCTTAAAACGGTAGTCATTACTATGAATGTGTATAATCAATTTAAATATATAGATTCCAAACACTTTTTAATATTCATGTACCCTTGATATAGACGGCCACACGTGCATAGACACACAATCCTCTGCCCTATTGCCCCAGTTATTTGGTTCGCTACTGGCCCAGTTAGTGTACCCAACCTGTGATCCATCCGTCCACCGGAATTGCATCTGATTTCCGGCGTCCGTCAACCCAATCCAGAATTGGTCATTGACGGATGTTACCACTGGAAACGTGTGTTGCATATACAGCAATAGGCCATTGAAACATCGACATGCAAATATACATATTCGATAATTGTTACACTGCTCTTTAGTTTAAGATATATCTTGTTTTAATTAAGCTTTCAAAATTAAGCGTTACGAAAGACGAGGATATTTTGTATTGTATTGGTATTTGTATTTGTCATGCGCAAAAATAAATGATTTAACTGCGAACGTCATCTTTGGCATATATTTTCAAAACAAGTTACTATGCATAACAGTTCAAGAAACTTTGGCACAAGCATAAACTCACACGGCAGAAGGCTATACATGAAGTTCTGTTCCTGTTCGTTGCGGATACTTGCGAGATCTGACGTCATATTTTGACAAGTTGCACGTGCTTGCGCCCACGTGACGTTTGCGACTTTGATGAACCAACACACGTTCTGTTCCGGGTACCAATCGGCACTTGGGCAACCGTATATTTTACCACCTTGATGAAGACATATAAGAAACATAAACAGGGCCTTCGTCGGATACCCTGATGCACACTACGCTATGGTTCGTTGTGTACAGTGGGCGATTTGGTTAGGCAAATCTCGTAATCATGAATAAGCAATAATGAGGCAGTTTCATTGGCCCCCCACAGTACCAAATGCAGAGTCAGTTTATTGTATTCACAGGTTCTAGATCTGATATACCTCGCGGCTTGCTCTAAATATGTGAATTATGTCGTGCCGAGCTTGAAAAGGTTTATCAGCGTTGATTGTAAAAACAGTTCATAATTTTAACAGGATGTTTGTATCACGTAACTTACTTGGAATTGTTGGCGTTGTTGATGGAGCGGTTGTTGTTATCACTGAAATGTAAGTTTCAGGATCACGCTTGGTTTTAACAAAACAATGTATCAAACTTGTCATAGAATACATCAAACACAAACAGAAGGCATCCACTTAAGAGGTCTTCTCAAGCCTACTGCCTGATGTCAATCTTTGTGTAAATCAATGCGATTGAAGTATTAATTGCATATTTCTTGCATTAACGTTTTATAAATGCAGAAGGGCAAACGAGCAAATGACCAAGAAGCGCTTATATAGATACTAGGTTTTGTTTTACAGAGGATTGATTATTAACACTGTTTTCGAAGTTTGTTCACATACTCGAGCTTTTCTTTTTGCAGATGTAACCGCGCTGACTCGTACAAGTAACGTCATTCCAGCGTCCAATATTATCACCTCCCGCGACAAACTCCGTGCAATGCTCATGGCCATTGAAGTTGTTTGGTTCGCCTTACAACAGTACATATAAAACATGGTATTTGCTAGTAAACCTTACTCTTTCCATGGCAATTGACGTTTAACAATTTTGCGAAGAAAAGGGAATATATAGTTAATGATATTAGTTTTGTAATAGCTTGCAGTTACATAAGTACATTACAGATAACGAGAAATATCCACTACAAATATATTGATATCATGTTGAAACAAATGCTGTGAATACTTTATACATACGTTCTCATTATGCCTCAATATGAGTAATATAAATCTATGTATTCTTACTTAATATATACTTTTGGAAAGCAGAGCTAATATAAACCCTACCAGGAGACCAGTTGATGTAGCCGAAGCCAGATCCATCTAGCCAGTGATATCCTTTGTTTGGGGCAAGATTTGCGGCGCCTATCCACAAAGCCACTGACCGGAATGCAAACATGCGGTCTAGAAGAAATAAGAAAAACAAAAACAAAATATTTACTGGTATAAATAAAGAAAAGTATTGCATATAAGAAAAGGTGGGAGTTATTCATAGCATCGTTTCATAGTAATATGATACGGCAAGCTCGTATTCTTAAGCTGTCCAGCCAACGAATTTGATTACATAAAGCCACTTTTCCAGCGAGAAAATACATATATCGTCTTTAATAACCAATTATTTCAGACCCTTTTTTTTTAGTTTTTAGTTTGATTTATAATGACAGATGAAAGAAATGACTTAAGACATAACGGACATATCGCTAGTTCAACGTGTTTATTCAGTCATTTGCTACACTGTTTTGTTAACGCTTTGGCACACATTACTTACTTGCAAGGAAATTCTGTTCGTGGAAACTAGTTATGCTAGCCAGATCAGCAGAGTCGTTAACGCAAGTCGACCGCGCCATAAAGAAATTCAGGGATTGGTCAGAGAAGCGGTAACAGTAGCCAGTAATAGAGTCGAGCACATAGAAGGGGCCACACTCGCTGCTCCATGAAGCTGCACCTAAGTATTTAGAGAACTTCATCAATGGACAGGGTTATGATGAATATTGTATGTTTGATTATGCATGTGCGTTAAATGGTCATGCGAATGACTAAAACTACCATTCTACTATTTCAAAATGGTATTCTTCGTTATAACTATTTCTCAACTCTTAACAGCAACATAGAACAAAGTCGATGTTGTTGTAATCTATTCACTTAGTAATTCACACAGTAAAATATTAGGTCGAAATTGGCTGTTGATCATTGGTAACAGATATTGTATGCATATATACATGACGATTGGTCATACAGTTTGCTAGAGAAGATACAAGAGATGCAAGGTACAAGAATCTTTATTTAAAGTCGGATATGTGTTAACAAGAAACATTAGCTCAATTAGCTATTTTTCGACATACATAACATATAAAAAAAACAATGACCTTGAGACCTGGAATAAAAACCATATATGTTATATGCTTTATAGATAGATTGATAACTAAATAAATTATTTCAATAATATATAACGTATTTGAGCTATCCAGGGCAATTTGTTAAACAATGGATTATAGATGACATGTTTATAAGAAAGTAGTACGTATGTAACGGTATAAATGCATTCGGGTATAATAACTGTCCAATTTGTCATACAATGTACATGACGGTCAAATGGTAAATATATATAGGTAAACTATGATCAGGATAATTTAAGACACCAGCACAAGCTTAAACGAACGTAATACACATTACCTGTAGTAACTACGCCAGGTTGTTGGGTGGAGGCTGAAATATAAATAGTTTGATAGTACTGATGAATCAGGTAGAACGATTTTACCAGTGATTCGAATTATTCTGATATTCGTAATCGGTTATTTCTTTCCTGTCAGAAAAAGGATTCTTTACCAGGTATTGATAATGCTAATGGCTGTCTAATGTCATTATAAAGCTTGACTCATCCTTACGCCTCTGCTAGAAGACCTTTATTTTGTCCCTATTAAAGTGATTCTCTTATTCGAAATCAATACATGTTAAACAAACATCAATTTTGACTGATATTCATTTAATTACTCACTAAATAATGCATTGATGGAAAATATTAATTACTAATAACAAGATTGTTAACGTATACTTAATAGCTGAAAACACAAAAATATTAAATGATTGGTGAGTGCTTAAAGATTTACATTGATCTACTATCGTTTCATTAGGTAGAAATACGGTGTTTTCAGCTTCTTATTTGCAAAATAAATCGGTTTCCTTCATACGAACCATTGTTTTCGACATTTTTTCGTCCTTTTTGATATATTAAATTAATTGTAGATTTATTGTGGAAAATCTTATTTAGGGGTAAAAGTGCATCTTTAACTTTCGTAACAATGTTTTCAATTATGACAGAGGTGTAGTGCTTCAGTTGGACCAAATCGTGGTCGACGAGGGTACATATTGAGCCTGAAAACGATCTTTCTATTCTGATAGAGTAGAATATATCCTCGACAACGACAATGAATTGCGTCTTTGGCACATAGCATATTTAGCATATGACTTATTTGCGGGTGTGTTTTTACCACGATTGTACAGCATAGGTTTAACATATAATTGCTCTTCTCGTGTTTGAGTATTATTTAACTTCGTACCACCAGGTGGACTTGTTGGATAGGTAGGAGCGATACCAAGGCCGATCTCGCAGATGAAGGAGTTGTTCTCGCTGTTACAACCGGTTGACTGTATCCACGTCCCGTTCCTGTCGTCTGGAAAACAAATAACAATTAGACCTAACGTTAGCACCGTTAGTACCCACGGTACACTATATAGATGATGAAGCAGGTAGCGCTGTCGCATACAGGGGTATCCGACGATGAAATTATAGGCGTTGCCCCAAATATTCGTTCAATTACATTTTTTACATTTTCAATTACAGAATAGTCAATTGTTTGTTGAACGTCATACATAAAATGGGAGTATTTATTCATTAACTTGGAAATCGCTGAAATCGTTTCCAACATATGAACGTATATGTGTTGCGCCAAATAAACGGTCAAACAGATTCTACATTGCCAATAACAGAACAGGCTATTAATTATTGAATGGTAAATAGAAAATGAGAGTATTTATTCTGGAACAAATTTAACAGCTTATAATAAGTGAACACATATCTTTATAATCAAACAATTATAGTTTTTGTTTCTAATTTACAGATGTCCGCTAACGTCGTTTGTATGGTTATGCTCTAAACGGTTGAATATTATTTTATTATCTACGCCTTTTTATGATAAGCATTAACAAAATAATTTTCAATATTGAAACCGTGAATCATTCCGTTTCAAGCCTATTGTTTCTTTGTTCTATTATTTGAAGAAACACCTTCATAAATCATGGTTTTGTTAAACACACCTAAATGTCCGCTCTAGATTTATGCGACGTTTGAATATCAAAAAACGGATAAACTTGGCGTATTTGTAATCTAACCAGTTAAGTTATAAGTTTAAAAATTAGATATTGTGATTGTAATTTTAAGTAGGATTATCGTGATATATTTATTTTGTATAACATAACGCTAACTATTGAATGACAATTCAAAACGCATGTCGCAAAACGGTACGAAAACGTTCAAATTAATGACAATGTACGAAGGCAGAGCTAAATCTTAAGTCATATTTCATATGAACATTTAATAGGAATATTATTTGATTTTGTACCGTAATTTTGTAAATTTATTTAGGAATTAAATTGCCAATTATCAGCCGTTTTCAACAGAAAGTGAGTGTTTAACATAACTAATACTGTGTCGCACTGGCTCGAATTTGCCCAAATTTTATGGGATAGTAACGTAACGTCACACTGCGTCAATAAAACGTGTCTTAATAATTATGGATACGAACAGTAGGCTTATCATATAAATAGCATCGTTATCTATGTGCGTGATTAAATCACTAAAAGGAACATTGTATAATTTGTTTCAGATTTCGACAAACCACCGGCGTTTGCGAGTAATTCGGAAAGAACACAATTGTAAAAGCAGAAAAAGCAATTGAGACGCAAACATGAACAAGAATTATCAAAAAAGTAACAACATAAACTTCAACAACATATTGTGAAAGGTACATTTTATATAAAAATATTGTTTGATTTTATATAAAAAATGTACATTAGTAAAATCAGGCTATTTGATTACTTCCTTATATAAATAGCTATGGTAAATGTTAACCGTAAGATAAAGGGCTTTGAATGAAACAACCAATCTACTGCAAAACAGACCGCGCGTTTTCGAACTGGCTGGCTGGCTAATGTTGTTCGCAAATCCGTAATAATCATTTTATCATTTTGAGGCTGAATTATTTACGCTGATTTAAGGACATTCTACATAAAAATGAATTGTGTGTCTCAAAGTTTATTACGGACAGTTATACCGAACAATCTATACAATTTAAATCTCCTATTAAATGCATTCTTACATGTCCGCGGGACATATGTACATTCAATAACCACGAACCTGTTGCTTCGTATACATGCATTTCCATTTTTATAAAATTAGATGCAAGTAACATCATGGGCTACTCTGAACGACATTAAAGACGAATACGCAAGGCGATTGATGCTGATGAACGGAGAATCAAAGCAAGGTATTTTCCCACTTGAGATGTATATCTTTATTATTTACATGTATTTTTCACTTTGGTACAGGTACAAGTATTTTTACAGTAATATACTGGATTTATATAATGTCCATAGTAATCTGTGACAATTATATATATTTCATAACCCATCATATTTTAAATTTGTTTTATACTCTTGTGAATTTCTTAATGTTTTGTTTCGATAATCTTCTTTTAAATATACATGCATATTGTAATGTATGTATATATTCCTATGTCGCACTGCACTACATTTCCGCAATGGAAATACAAAGAGTGAACAGTTAAACGGTGGATATCCGGTTTTCGAACGCAGTGCTAAATGATTGCAAGAACACTCTGTGAACAGCCCGGAAAGGCCTGTCTGGATAGAAAGTGTGTTAAGTGTGGCGTTCCACAATATCTGTTCTCGCCAAACGAGATGGACGAAAGTGAGCAGGCTCCCGAGATCGAGTGGGAGCGCTACGAATATCAAACAGTTAAAAGTAAATCAAATATGTTAAATCGGAAGCTTATTCTTGTCAAGAAAACTACTAAAGTTGGTTCATTGTTTAAGCACATGCTTGAGCTTCTGAAGTCATACCCTCGTCATCCATTTAATTCAGAATGGCAGAACAAGCAGGCAAAGTTTATAATGAAACACATACCAGAAGGCGACGTGATTGATAGCAATACATGACTTTTCCGAAAACTATCGATGCACAACGCAAAAAGAAATGCAAAGCACTTACTTTCAAAAAACGGAAGTGACAATTCATGTAACTATATTACACAGGCATCATGTGCAGGACGGAAAATTGGATCTGGATCGAAAAATTCAAGAACAGTTTTTCGTTATATCACACCAGATTTGAAACATGATCACCACTTCACATATTACGTCCAGCAATCCGTAATCGAATACTTGAAAAGTATTAACTATCCTTTAAAGACAGTGCATGAATTTACTGACGGATGTGCTTCCCAATATAAAAGCCGCCATTGTTTCGGCAGTTTAAACATTGCCACCAAGGAACTTGGTGTTCCCTTTATAAGAAACTATTACGAGACTGCACACGCCAAGGGACCACAAGACGCAGCAGGTGGGTTGCTTAAACAGACTGCTGATATGGCTGTGTTGAGAGGTCAAGTAGTTATACAATCAGCAGAAGATTTTTACAATTTTGCTTGTAACACATTACAAATTCCATCTTCAAACGCAAAATGCAGTAAACGAATTTTCAAATTCGTCGAAGAAATACCAAGGAACACGGTAAAGTACTTCCAGCCTGTGAGTCGTGTGAGAACAATACACCAAATAATTTCAACTTGTGGTACACAAATGACTGTACGTGACCTCTCGTGCTACTGTGACGAATGCATAACCGGTAACTATTCGCAATGTGAAAACAGGAACAATGTT
Source organism: Mya arenaria (assembly GCF_026914265.1). Lineage (NCBI taxonomy): Eukaryota > Metazoa > Mollusca > Bivalvia > Myida > Myidae > Mya > Mya arenaria. The sequence continues at coordinate 75,454,141 of NC_069126.1, forward strand.
GGGCAAATTGACAACATAAAGCTAACAATACAACGTAACACCGCAAACATTGAGACTGAATATAACGGGTACGAACATACACCTATCTATGACTTAGTAAGCAGCGGGGATGTTATTGCTGTTAAAGCTGTTGATACCGATTATTACCTTCTGCGTGTTGCACAGGCAATGTATACATTACTGAGTACGGAAACAGATGATTTTAGAACTACTTATGAAGCTGGAACACGGGTGATCATGGGAAATTATTTCTGTAGAAGAGGACGTTCGATTCTCAATTATAAAATTGACAAGTTACACAAAGCTTTGGTGCCAGCATATTCCGTTGTTTATATTTGTTCCGAGCTGAATTGCAAAAGTGCAGCAACTGTCACATTGCCAGAAACTGTCCATATGTCAATACTGGCAAGCCTCGAACAGTAATTATAAGTAATAATAATGTACAAACTCAAACAAATTGCGACATTGTAATCATTTGTATGTTTTATGCGTTATTCATAGTGTAAATGAATTTCAAAGTGTGCTTGTGTTATCAGTATTATTGAGTTTATTTTTCTTTAAAACTTATATTTTTAACACCGTCTCAATATATTATTTAGTAGCCTAAGCATCGTAATAAAATGCTGATTTCTACTGTATATTAAAAGCTTTTTCAATATTGTTATGAATGTACTTATGTTATGCATGTCCATAATTTGCAAAGGAAACGGTAATAAACGTAAACATGCATGATAACAACGTTTTTTTTGTTCGCAACGTCAGTTTCCGACGTGACGCTTACGCGTATCACCAGTGAACGTTACGTCACGTAACGTACAAACAACGCAGACATACCACACAGGCATATTTATATATTTGCAAATGCACGTTTGGTTCAAAGCATTAAACAATTCACGGAAACAGAATTTAACATGCGTGATGTTAAAACTGTAAGAAAAATGATACAAAAGCTACACATTAACTTTGGTTAAGTCAGTCCGTCAGTCTAAAAGGAAGTTTAAAACATTATGATAAAACATAAAATATGCCCTACTTGTAAAAATTACAAAGCAGTCGAGACCAGTGTGGTCCGTCATGGGTTGACCTCCAAGGTTGTCGAAATCCTGGTAAGGTGGTGTCTGGAATCCACTTCCGTCACTCCAAGTCCACTGAGCCATAGACGCGTCTGTAACACAGTTCATATTGTCTCCTTATGTGGTCACGCACGCATGCACGCACGCACGCACGCACGCACACACGCACGCACGCACACACACACGTTTGTACACAGAGTGTTCTCTTTTGTGTTTACATATGTGTTTACACAGATTCATACTGTTTCAGTGGAACCGCCGTTAGTAGCACCAAGTTCAGTGAGCCAATAAAATCCGTTGTTTGCAGAGGAAACAATGTTAAAATATATTTATATAAGGCAGAGTTTAAATCAATAAAAAGATATGTAAACATACCAAAATATTTTTTTACAATCGTTGTATGATTCACTGATTAATTATTTATCGTCTTCAGCCTGTGTTTGAGAAACAGACACATAAATAATTTAATAAAATGTCATAAATTATCGTTGATATACCTTTTTGTGAGAACATTTGTCTGTAATGGCTAAGCATTACATTTGCATTACTTTCACCAGCATTCCGTTTATGATACATTTTAACAAAAAAATCTTGTTTGTGATTTTATGTTCTATGTCTTTGGCGTTTACCCAGTACCATTAAACCGCATTTATGTTTAAACTTTTTGCTACTGAGCTTGTTTCTGTAGCCTTTCGCATAAATATTGAGTCAGACTTGTTGATTCATTACTGAATACGGGCCCTCTTCCTAGTGATTCACTGACTTTATTCGCTCCAAGTCCACTGTGCCAGAAACGCATATTTAGAAGTGATCAATATTTGATGTTTCCTAAAGTGTGCATATGCGGTTATTATGTGAGTATAACATTTATATTGTGTTTCCAATATTGTTTAAGAAACACATATTAAAAGCGACACCGTTGACTTTAAGTACTGTACGTCAACATTGCCATCATCAATGTGCACCAACAATCTTCAAAATAATGTAAAACAAAATACCTGATAGGCCAAGCCAGATAGCGCTTACACGCAGGGCTCCGAAACCAGAAATCTGACTGTTTATAAACTGTTGTGTGGCGTTCCTAAAAGGAAATAAGGGAGATAATAAGTGAAAGGAATGCGTTGAAACAACAGAGAAATACAAAAATATGAAATTACATGCTAATACTGCAAAAAAAATGTCATTTAAAGTATAGCATTACTAAGTCTTTTATATCCCTTTTCTTTAATGCTACAAGCAAACAACATCTACTGTAATTTTGTTTTTATTAAAACAACATTATCAATGCAACAAGAAGTGAAACACTAAAAAGAAAGCATTGGCTGTTTCATCGTGTTTCAATAGAGTTGAACTTAGCTTATGCAAAACTATATGGTCAAACCCCGTTGGCCCGAACTGGATGTAAAGGACCAATTTCTTTAAACTTAATGTAAGCATTCCCACTTGGCTCGAATTTCCCGTGGCTCGATGTATATTCGCCGGTGCCTGGGAGTTCAAGTCAAAGGGAATCGACTGTATCTGTACATGTATCATGAACGCAAGTTTACGTTTTAATTGTAAGTAGGATGGCATTTTGTTGTTGACAGTAGTTGACCGCGGAGCTGTACGAGAGCTTAATCCGGTTGTTGATCTGGTAACACTTCTGTCCATTACGTATCCAGCCTGCCGCGCATCGCCCTGACAGAAAAAGGGTACGGTTTATAATATTAAAATTGAACTTTACTCAGACGTATATCAAGAGTAATGATTTGAAAAGATGAGCATTGTTATGAAGTTTTCATCACTACATTGATATTTCTTGATACAATATCTGTACTTAAAGCATATCTTTAAAATCTCTATTTAATACAGTTTGAATTCTCTTTTTGAAACCAGTCAGAGCATCAACGAAAAAAACATTATCAACATTTGCCGGTGGATCTTATATATCGATGTGAATGTATAGTAATAAAGACAACAGAATAGGAAAAAACCCGGTTTATATTTTTTTGTCTGTACTAGATTTAAAAACTAAAACACGGTGAATCAGAATGTGAAAAGTCACAACAAGCTATAACTATTCTTGACATCGCAAACAATCTGCTTAATTCTAATTCACAACCACGAATCTGTTTGCTACAAGAAATAAGTAAAAACTGTCCATTGTAACAGTTTTAATTTCTAATGTTTTCTATTGATTATATTTGTGATTTTTAGGAAAATGCAACTAATTTATTATCGATCTTTTACTAGTTTTATATTCGCAACCTCATTTATGTGCGAAAAGTCGAGTTCATTAAAAATGCACACTATGGACAGTATAATTCTTACCCTGCTCCTTCTGGCAGATCGAGAATGCAGGCACCCCGCAGTTCATCATTTGCCAATTATTCCGAACTCCGGCTACACCTGTTGAGTGGTTTGCGATCACACACGCATTGGTACCATTGGAACTGCGGGAAATAAAGGTATAATGTAACAATGATGATGATGACGACGACGACGGTTTTCATGCTGCTAATGTAGTTGATAAATATGTTACTGATAAATGATGTTATTGATAAATGATGTTAAATGATTGATGATGATGATGAGGAGGAGGAGGAGGAGTAGGAGAAGGAGGAGAATGAGGACCATAGCATGAATCTGGTATTGTACAGTAAATGGAAGTCAGACGGACAAACCCAGTAGCCAAACAAGTAACAATGTCCCTGTTTAAAGACAATGTAATGCCGGACATACACTAAACCAGTGTCACACAATGTACAAAAGTACGGGACAGACAACACACGAATACAAATGTCAATCATATTTACTCTACAACAGTCTGGAGGGCGTTGTTTGTGGTCTGCATTCCAAGCCAATAAGCATGTAGGACGTCCAAGTCTTTGTTGCTTATTCCCACCCACTTGAAAGCGTAGCCGAATGGTGCCTATTATAAAAGATAAAACAATCGAAATCGAGTCCTAAAGGATTGCAGCTGAAAGGTATTCTCTTTGCAAACAGGAAACTCGTTCAAATTATGCCAAAGGATCAGTCAGTTGTCAAAAACAGCTGCTTTAGGGCAATACAAGCAAACAAATCATAATATGTATCAGCAAATATAGGAGTATTTACAACCTTGCTTATTCTCAAAATAGCGTTTAGCCAGGTCCTTGTCAATTTCGATCTTTTATAACAATATAGTCGGGATTTTCATAATAGCAACGTTATCTCGGTTGGTCAAATGAATCAGTCTAAGAGATAAAGGTGATTTGTTTTACGAAGGATGTTTTGAATAGGGAGCTTAAAATAACAGTCAAGTTACCGGTTTTGCCCGAAGACCTATCCACATGTCCGCTCTTCTTGCCTCAATGAAATCCCAGAGATGTTGCTCCGTTTCGTCATCCTCTATTACCATTAGGTCTGCATTATTCGCTTGACAGTTAGCTCTACAATATGAACAATGGAACAATACCATACGTGTATTTTTTTTTATTTCGAACGGTACTGTCTGGTTACAAATTGTAAATGCATATGAGCAACTCGTCAATCTTTTCAAAAGATAAGGTAAATTTATGTATGGTTTCTATAGTTATGTTTCGGCTAGTTACTGAAATACACAGGCAAAATTTTACAGAATATAACGTGTAGGTCTAAAAGTTTAATTCTGTATGTAGAGTCTACATTTGGTGTTGCATATGTTTGTTTTTGCTATACATAATGCGTGTCAGTGTAATACTTAACGCTGTATTTGGATACTAGTGTACTGTGCTAATATCAGTTAGTGCTTCGCATGAGTAACCAGTAGTGCTTTAAGTTTACCGAATACGTGCAAGAAAAGCTCCAAGCGGTACAAATAATGATTGATTGTGAACTTGATCGTCTGCTTTTTATATATTTTAGGATACCTAGCATCCTCCCATGTTAGCGACTTTCTTACGATCAGGTAACATTTGTTTCCCATAACCTCCCAGGCTCGTGTTGCATCGCACCAGAGAACACTAGCTGCAATGCACACACACACATGTGGAGATAACAAACATATTTACACTTATGCCCTACCTAGCGTCGTCCCAGGCAAGAAGTTTTGGTGTAACCTTGTAGCACTTGTTTCCAATTGCCTCCCAGCCCCTCGTCGCGTCACACCATACAACACTTGCTGCAAGTTGTAATTAAAGAAAGAATCGAACAATTCTTTCCGACCATACTTTTACCAGGTGATTGAGTCCCTCGTATTAAGATGATACAGTTTATGTTGGTTACAACGTTGGGGTGATATGTTGAGGTTTACGTAGGCAAAATCAATTAATCCTATCTCCTTTTTGCATCAAAACAAAAACAACAACACCATCAAATCAAGGTATACAACTTATATTAATAATATGTGCCGTCAATCTATACATACTTAGTCATGATCATGGTAACTTAGTGCAGTTTCCCTATATGAAACAACTCACTTCTAGCCCGTTCGCATATAAAGTACTGATTGGTGTCACAACTCCGGTGTTTTAGATTTCCATTCAGTGTTTCCACACACTTGTTGGCGGGGTCATAATGCTGGGGCTCGCCTGGTACCCATTGGCTAAACAATAAGAACAATAAATGTCACATGAAAATAGTATTTTGCATAGGACAGCCGAAGTCAAAATAGTTTTTTTTATAATTTTTCTGAACAATTAAATTCTAAAGATGTTACATATTAATATCTAAAATACGGATTTAAAACCACCCCATTTATCTTGCAAATCGAAGACAATCTAATCATTTTAGATCTCGGCGTTTCAACAATACTCCTGGACTAGGAGGGAATACTCCTGGATTAGGAGCGAGTACTCCTGGACTAAGAGCGAGTACTCCTGGACTAGGAGCGAATACTCCTGAACTAGGAGCGAGTATCGAGTTTTGCTGCCTATATGCTTAATTAAATACATACGGCATTGACCGGGAATGGGGGATAGCATGTTGTCTCTTGTTACTATGTTAATATTTCCTAATATGAGGGGATATTACAATCTTTTTCCCATCCAGCAATCCGTTATAAAGTTTATTGATACAAGAGCATGCGCTTTGGGTCCCCAACAAAGAATAAGACCATACATGACATTGTATAGTTTTAGAGATTATAAAATCGATCCAATTATTTCTTATTATGAAAGAGACATGCCATTTATATAAAATATGAACGCATCAATGTTACTTTGCTTGGTTTATATATATGTTTTGTACTAACTGTTAAATAATCGAAAATCTCTATGAAATAAACAACAACAACAACAAACACACATTGCCTTGGAAGCGATGGAACTAATGCTTTTAGAACTTGTAGCCAGCCTATTTTTTATTTTTGTGCGATACGTTTATATGTAGAATTTGTATGTTTTGATATTTACAAATTTATTACAAATGCCTTGCAGATTGTAGAATTTATCTTTATCAACTAAGGACCTTATTCCTAAAATACTGGGTTGCTTTTTTCGTTTATCACAAGGTTTGGATCCTATATAAGAATGCTAAAATATTGATGGACCAGATTCAGTGTTTAAATATTATGATGTTATTAAAATGCTTTACTTTTTATTTTTCGACCTTTTTTTCACTCTCTGTATAAAATACATGTAAGACTTTAGAACGATAAAAAGGTTACAGAAATGTTTGAGTGACGGGGGATTGGTCCAGCCAGATCTGTGCCGTCTGCGCTACGTTGTCTTCCATACCAATCCACCACTCGTGATGGGTGGGATAATACCTCTGATAGTTGGATACTAGCCCGAATATCCACGTCTGAAATAGGACGTTAATGTTTTATATCAAAACAAAGAAACGGTTGCTGTTTGTATTCCTTTGTATTATCGGAGAAGACCGAATATGTTCAAATTTGTAAACATGCTGAATACAACGAAAAAATACTAACTACACAAAAAAGCATCTTATTTGATAAAGGCAAATAAAGTAAGAAACTCTTCAATCAACATTCCTGTGTGATATGTTACATTTTATATTATACACTCTCATGTCAATTCACTTATTATTCTGCTTTCTGTGTTTGTATCATTATCTATGTTATTGTTTGACTGTATACCATTTACCTACATGTATGTTTGAAAAATGTGTAATTGATAATAATTAAGCTGTACATGTTAACATCAGAATAAACTTTGTGTTATGTTATGTTATGTTAAAACCAATGCATGCATTAAAGCAATTATGCCCATTAACTATTTTGATTTACAAATGTTATCATTTAGATTCTTGCATACCGGACGAGTGTTTCCGGCCATGTGACCAGTGCTGGAAAAAACCATCTTACATACCCCATGTAAGGTGAGTCACGCGCAACAACGCGTCACTTCTTATTTCTTTTATTGTATGGTTTATGAAAAATATATTATGCCATTTCAATACAGCGCAATCAAATACATATGTTTGCAAGACTTTTAATTAAAATTGAAAATAAATAATCGTAAAAAAACGCTCTTTTTAGTAATTTAAAATTTCTGCGCTCTATGACGTCAGTAAACAACGCCGCACGCGCTTTTTGGTATAATTGTGCCAAAGTTCGTTTTCTACGTCATTTTTTCCACAAATTGATAAATTAAGATATATATGCAAGAAAAAATATCAATCATGTTTTTCCGGTCCGGATCGAAAAATCCGACCCTCGGGCACGCTGCGTTGCCGGTAACTCGGCAAGCCTCGTGCCCTCGGGTCGGGTTTTTCTATCCGTACCGGAAACACATGATAGATACTTATATGATTACGCTAAATCATTCATATTTATTGGCTGCTTAAACTGAATGAATTATAAAGACTGTTCCTGCTTTAGTAATATGAGTATACGTAAATATATCATTTGAACATAAAGAGTAGTGACAGGTGTAAAAGACCATAAAATGTAAGAAAAAACGAACATATTGCAGGTAATACACAAGCAAGAAGTTTCTTGAGCAGCACACTTACACGTATATTCATGATACTGTTCTCACAGCCTAAGTAAGATCTATAAAGAAACTCTTGAGGTGAAAACGGGTTTCTTGACGTCATATCATTTAAAAGTTATATTCATTCGATTATTTGTCTTGGTAAAACAGTCTAACACTATCAAGTCGTAACTTTTAAAACTGTATGTTTATACTGGACAATAAGTAACTGACAAAGACTTGCTGAATTAGTTGCCAAAGTAGAAAACAAAAAATCAAATCAACTCCACAAAAAGTCATAAGAAACGATTACAAATAAAATTATGTATACAGTCTACTCCTGATCCGTATAATCGTGTTTTATAATGAGATTTTGTAGAGAAATGTACTGTCGACATGTTCATATGCTTATATCCGAATGCTTATTCTAAATCCGAACTTATATAACATTTGTCCAACTAAACTGTCTTACCTTTTCTTGCAAACTGTCAATCTTGAGTAGCGATCCTCCCATAGCATGACAGAACTTTTGAGCCTCCAAGAAGGTCCTCTGTATCTTGTTGGTGACCAGATAGCAGGGCCATGTTGGGTCCCCCTGTTTTGTCTGCCAGCCCCAGGGGCAACTTGGTCCTTGACCTGAAGTGAATCGTGCAAAATATTTGGTTAGCGGGGAGGGTTGTTGGATGTGGTTTTATTAAACGCCAAATATTACCAATATCTCATGCAGTTATATATCGTGTTGCAATTCATGACACTAACCTTACTTTATGACAAATTCAAAATCTTCAGATAATGTTATACTCCAAATAGTACGGCAAAGCAATCAAATAAAAACTGAAAGTTGAAACTATGCTTAAGTCCAGGTAGTGTAAGTACAGAGACCATGGGAGATCATTGTTGGAATATTGCGCTGGTTAAAGAACGATTTCATTCCAGCGCTATGGTATATAGAACATAAATCCAATATGGACTTAAATGACATAGAGTAGACATGAATATAACAATCAAAACATTTACACATTTCATATGTCGACTGGACTCATAAGAGAGTAGTCTTTTAAAAATATTTTAAAATTTGCAACATCTTTACATCTGACTGTTTTGAGTTACGATGAAGAAGTGATACATATTGATATACATCGGCGCAATATCGATATTTGCCTTGTTTTTTATCAAAATCATACGCATTTAAAAGGTCACAACAATCAGTTGCATTGTGTATGAAATGTGAAACAAATACGTTTTCGACAAGTTTACTTTATTTGGCGTTAATATGCCCAACATTTGCTCAAAGTTAAAAATTGCCCCACGTGGGCAAATTTGCCCCAGAGGTATTTTATGACGTGTTAATATGGCATTTGAGAAAATGATCATTTTATATAAAATGCATACGGTTGAGTTACGACGTCCTTTAAACATGTGGAATTCACTAAGCGGTATTATACTGCAGTAATTTCGAGAAAACAAAGAATTGTGTGTGTATATCAAACCAACTATTATAAGACTGTCGTGTTTTTTTTTTCATTTCATTTATTCAAACAATAAGTACAAAGTATATACAGATCAAGCAAAGTAACATTTTGTACGTAAACATTTGCTATATAGTGTAGTTCTACTTTTTTAAATAATAAAAAATAATTTGGTCTTCATGTACAGTACAGTTCAAAGAATAGACAAAACAACTATATAATTAATACTTTCTAAGTTGATGATCTTTTGTTGAGTGATTTATGATTTTAGTGATTTAGCCTCACTCAATAATAAAGCGTTTTATATTATATCGCTTTAAACGCCGAAGAAATATCCACGGTTTCAATGAAAAGAAAAACAATAATTACAAAAAAATAAAATATTCTAGTAAAGCTTTGTTATAAATGTAGTTATAATAGAAAACGTTCTACAACTGTCCAATTAATTTTTCCTTTATCGGATAATTGTGTGTTCTTATAAATGTTCAGATCCAGATTGTCATAAAATATTTATAGTGTTCGTGTTCATGCAAAGAGAAGGTAAAAAAGACATGAACATTTCAATCCGTTATGAAAACAGTGTGCCGCGAAGAAACGTTTCATATATTTATTGAGTATTCATGACCTTTTTACTCATTCGTTTTTAATGAATCAATTATTTACTGTAAAATTCATCAGGGCCAAATCATTGTTGTTGCATATTTGTCCCTGAGGGTAAATTTTGTCATATAAGATAGTCGTAGTAAATGGTGTACGACATTTGCTCATTTAGTTTTGGTTTTCACAATTTAAAAAAGTTTAACATGGCAAGTAAGTCCACGAAAAGTATTAGTCAAACATGAAAGAAAATGGCCATTTAGGAAGTAATGATACAACCATGTATATTAAAACGGTATATAGTAATACATTTTGCCACAAACACTATTTTCAATATCAATATGCTACAAATTAATACAAACCAGTACTTGCAGGTGAATAACATGTTATGTAATTAATGTTTGAATATATATTTTCTTGACGCATATATAACGGAGTTGAGTGTTTCGTTTAAAAAGGTGTTGTTTTTTTCCGGGAAGAGTTTTTAAGCGGTTTTCTTTAAAAGAAAAATCAAATAAATAATACATCTTTATTCTTCTGTTTCGAAATTCTTTTTTTTTTAAATATGAAATGTTTAATCCACCTTATGACCGTGAACAGAGTTGTTAAAGCTCGTAATGAAGTTTGTCCTCCTGATATAGCCTAAACCTTGCATTGTAAAGTGATAAATTTGATAACGAAAATCTCATTTCTTATATGAAGGATTTCAAACGAGATACTTAAGAAATAAACATGAAACGAAGTGAAAGATAATATTTTCAAACTAACTGCAGTGAAAACAGGCATTTTTTGGGTGACAATGCACATGCAATGATAACGCTTCATATTTGTGTTGAAAGTGATAACCGTCGATATAAAAATATATTTCAAAATAAGTTGTTTTTTTTTCCTATTTTGTTCAAGCGGAAACCTAAAAAGATTCTCTATCATACGTTCGATGGGGAGAACTATTTCGTATATTAAATCATTTCTTTAAAATATGCTTTATTTGCAACATTTGGTAGTATATACATATATTCAAATCCGTTGCACATCAATGCGTTTTATTTACAAGTACCAAATAGAATGATTATGTTGAATCAAACGCTTAAAAAACTTGCCAGTGACCTATTGGAATGTGAACCATGACAATATATAATTGTAACGTTCATGTTCAGACTCAGTAGCTCAAAGGGCTCTTGAACGACATTAAGAAAGATCAGATATCATTAAATTTTGATATGGCATAGTTACGGTACATTAAGTACACGATAGATAACCTTCTGATTTTGAAAAGGATTCAGTGAGGTTAATGGTGAAAAAGTTTTATTAAGAACAAACAAATCTTATCAAAAATAAATATAATACCCATGTAAAAATGTTCTGTATACCTATCAAAATTCAGATTATAGTGTTTAACAATATTTTGTTATTAATTAATGGCCACTCATTTGTTAACATGTGGGTATTTGATGTCCAAGAAGCAGCAGTAAAAACAGCCAATTAACATGAGCAAATATTAGAATATGCATGATATTGATTTTTTAATTATCACATAATTATATTGTATGTTATTTACGAATATAAGTGTAAACTATCTTACCTTGAGCTTTTGTTATACATAGAATAATACAAACAGCCGTTAATGTGAACATATTGAGATTTATCCTCATTATTATGAAGTGAATTACACAATTATAGAATGACCGTTTATGTTGTCCGTTATTTCTTTTAAATTAGAAATATAACGTAGCTTGTCAACATTTATTATTGCATTTTTTTCTGCAAAACAAATAGCATTTCACTACAAATTCATAATCAGCCTAATCCCACCCCTTATGTGACCGAACATGACACATGCAAAGAGATGGTAAACAATAGATAACAAAATAACTGAATATGGATAGTTTCCCTTTCATATACACATTGAACGCACCAAGGGCAACAACTCAGCAACGTTATCACTCAGATATCCGTTATCGCGGGGCGAAAGTCAAGGATTGTACGAGTAAACACGAGCGAGGCTCGGCAGGTACGGAGATAAATAGAGTGGGTGAACTCGGGATCTTAAGAAACCGCAATGTATCATTATTATCTCAGGTGCACCCGTTAGCCTCCGATTAAATTATCAAAATATTGGTATGTCATTCATCAAGATGGTTATTTAAGTTTCAATTTTTAATTTTAGAACGCTTAAACTTGTCTTCTATATATGTAAAGCCGACAATTAGCAATGTCATAAGAGCAGCTTCAAGTATATATATATATATATATATATATATATATATATGTATAGAGCTGACCAGAATAAAGGTAATATTCATCTCATATTTACCACATATAATTGAGTATACATAGAATTGCACACTGCCACTAGTTGTCCACCCCATCTCTTCACTTTATATGAACAGTTCGCATGGTTCTGGTATGTTGTAATAAAAACACATGTTCAAACACTTGCTTACAAGGTAATGTATTTGTGTATTATAAAGAAGTCGATTCAACTATATAAACTACTTATAATGGCATAAAAAACGAAATAATTAATATAACAATAATTAAATTATAAATGAAATGTCTGTTTATGGTAAATTGAGAACCAAAATACACTTGACCTGAACTCAAGTAATACTAAGAACTATGGACTTCACACTCAAAGTGAAATAAAGCATTAGTCCGGCCAGTCGTAAAACTAAATTAAACTATTTTGAAAACCCATTGACTGCTAAAGCGGCATAAAGCAACTACTAAAACGACAATTAGATTTACATATTCCCATAAAATGCATCTAAAGTATTGCATATAAAAGCGTTTCCACAGAAAAATGTTCTGTATGTACGCTATAATCTTTAAAGAGCATCATGGATGGATTAAAATGGCCATTGGTGGTCTATGGTGTTTTGGTCATGCAGTTTGATATTGGGAAGGGTAACACATTCCTGTATTAACCATTTACTAAAAGTCTAATTCAAATATCGTTATTTTAAGAAAGGTATAGTCATGATTCAGATATTTACTATTATTGTTTTCATTATTAGTAGTAGTAGTAGTATTAATATTAGTGTTAGTATTAGTAGTATTAGTATAAGTAGTAGTAGTAGTAGTAGTAGTAGTAGTAGTAGTAGTAGTAGTAGTAGTAGAAGTAGTAGTAGTAGTAGGGGTAGTAGTATCAGCAGATGCAGCAGCAGCAGCAGCAGCAGCAGAAGCAGCAGCAGCAGAAGCAGCAGCAGCAGTAGTAGAAGTAGTAGTAGTAGTAGTAGTAGTAGTAGTAGTATTAGAAGTAGTAGTAGTAGTAGTAGTAGTAGTAGTAGTAGTAGTAGTAGTAGTAGTAGTAGTAGTAGAAGTAGTAGAAGAAGTAGTAGTAGTAGTAGTAGTAGTAGTAGTAGTAGTAATAGTAGTAGTAGTAGTAGTAGTAGTAGTAGTAGTAGTAGTAGTAGTAGTAGTATATTTACTAGTAGTAGTATTAGTATCATAAATTTTCTTTTTACACTGGACGAACATTACTCTGTCTTTCAGGTTCTACAATTTTACCAACCTCGTCTACAGCACCAGTTCCGCCACAACCTACATTTGGCATTCAGACGTTCCCGCCCAGGCCTGCGCCATCAAATGTATCTACAACAACAGTTCAGCCTCAACCAACATTTGGCATTCAGACGTTCCCGCCCAGACCTGCGCCATCAAATGTATCTACAACATCAGTTCCGCCACAACCAACATTTGGCATTCAGACGTTCCCGCCCAGACCTGCGCCATCAAATGTATCCACATCGACAACATCTGCATCTCAACTAACGACTAGATTCCAGCCACAACCGACTGTTAATATACCAACGACAGCAACAAATGAACCAGTCATCTCGACGGAACAGCAACGGTCAACAACTGTCGTGCTGATGCAGACAACAAACTCCGGGATCCAAGTCCGATCAACAATTATTGACTTATATACTTGTGCTTTCATCTTTGCTAGATATTCGTTCATGTTGTCGGATAAGTAACTATGTTTGTTTTCTAAACTGCATTACGTACTGAATGATAAGATATATACAGTTGTCAGTGGATGAAGAGACGAATTTCATTTTCAAGTGCACAACAGTTGCATGATTTAATATATAATATGTTCCGTTTACCCGAACGTATACACAAATGAAAATGGCATATTATTTTGTGTTCATATTAAGATATTTTACTTTTTCGTTAAAAACAAAACAAATTATAAATGAGCTTGACTACGGCAAAAAAAAGTTCAAAAGTTAAATAAATATTATTTTTATAAAATCATTTGCGAATTTTATTCATACTCTATTGAATAGTTGTCATTTTTTCTTCCAATTGATTTCTTTGTTTCTAACTTGCGTAACTCCGTTTACGCCGTCTAAATAATTGCTTCAATTAAAATGTACATGCTCATTGCATGGAATTTGATTGCGTATATCTAAATTATGAAAGTATCTGAAGGCATGATTGGATTAAAATGGTTATTGGTCGTTTTACTGAAATTTATGTGTTGTCCAATTTCGTTATAATGTTCACAACTTTCAACTTATGTGAATGAATTTTGGTATCGAAAAACCGTCGAAGGTCCACACGCTTTGTGAATGAGAGGTAAACGGAGAAGCTTAGTAAGCCAGAGGTTATTCTAGAACCAAAGTATATTCAACGGAAAACAACGTTCACTGAGAACAGTTATCTCGTATTTGGACAGCATTTTTGGCAATTTTGATCACGTGGTCTGGTTATTATAGAGAAATGAGATATTGTACTCTTTGAGGCATGGAATAACCAAACAATCTACTTTTGTTCGTATTTTTACTGCTTATCCCGAAATCTTCGAAGCTTCATATCTTGTAACTTATAGATATGTATATGGAATGTTTAAACGAAAATGTAAAAATACACTAATAAGAGTAATTCTTTTGTTAAATTTGTGCATCAAAGAGAACAAAAACATATTATAATTTATGTTTTTAGACCAAAATATCATCATAGGGAACGAATCGCTCGATTCGGATGCGTAGACTGGCCTAAACAGCAGTCAAAATACCAGGTAACTGTGGTGTTTACCTATGTTACATATGCGTTGATGTCACCAATCGCAGCAACACTAGCGCTTGCTAGTTTAATTACATGTATTCTACTTGAGTTCTAGTTCATATATCTTGTCAAAAATATAAAAAAAATGGTTAAGCATTGCCCTAACTTCATCCTTTTCATTCTTAGAATAAACATATGAAGTTTCATAGAAACTCGTCTTTAAGATAGCGCAACTAGTTTGCCGGATTTTTGTTACGTGTATATGTTATTTATACATTTGAGTTTTAAACATATAATTTATCAATTTGTAAAAACACTTTTACTATTTTCATACTGTTCTTAAAAAAATGTTGCGAAGGCCGCGTGGAGAAGTTATAATCTGCATAACGTAAAATAGATAACGATTCGGGAGCCTGAGTTTATAATAGCTATTCAAGTTTAAACTCTTAGAATATAACCTACATTTAAAGCCAATGAAATTACAGATAGGCAATCATTAATTACTTGGCTTAAACATTAAGAATTTCAACTTTCGCGGGTGTTTAAAAGCCCGCCTACTGCCACTTATCCTGTACACACTCCCTGCGTCAGCCAATGAGGTTGTACGCTAAGTCAGTTAGATGACCTTTTTATTCTTAAAGACCTATTAATTCTTAATGAATAAGAAGGGCTCGTTCGCTACTCTCGTTCCACCCGTCCTTAATCCTTAAGATTTTAATTCAGGTCATCTACGAAAAATACTTTACACATGAAACCAGATTTGAAACATTGTTTTCAGTATATTGGGCAAGCCAAGTGTATATAATCACCACTCAGGAAAATACATATGCGCAATATAGAATTAATCGTTAACGTTTCATTATTTAAAACAAACTACTCGTTTTCTCTCGTCACTGACCAGTTATTGATCGTAATCGAAGATTGGGGGATATATTGAAATTCTGTTACAATATACATTCAATATACACATCGTAGTTCATAATATAGTCAATTCAGTCATTTAATCATTACATTATATTTATATTCATAAAATTATATCATCACAATATCACACCACTTTTGAAGAGTGCTAAATTCTAAAATACAGGAGGTCATGAGAGTATTGATAATCAAACGCAATACATTTGCAGCCTTTAAGCTATACCTAGTTAATCGAACAGAGTAAAGGAACGTATATTGTATATCTACCATGTGATTAGTCAGTCCGTCACGTTAGCTGTGTCGTTTTGTATCCCTGTTGCATCGCAGCGCGTACACTGTACGCGGGGAACAAAAGCACAATCGTCTTCCGCAAACTTCTTTACTTAATTCAGTGCTTGAGATTATTTCTAATGAGCTCTTGATATACATGTTCAATATTCAGTGTAATTCTATAACAAATAAAGGTTAAAGGTGCACTCTCACACATTGAACGTTTTGACATTTCTTTTTTTTTTATTTTTTGTCTTGGAACGAGCCAATTTATGCGAAAATGCATGAAAACCAGTCAAATAGACTGCTGACAAAAAAAAAATAGATCGCAGATGTTTATATTGAAGTTCAACTTTGTTGTTTTATGCATTTTCCTTAAACCATTAGTAACACTCTTAGCCATGAAACATGAATTTTCGAATGGAAATATGAAAATCTGCCATCTGATCTATTGTCAGCAGTATTATATCACTGGTTTGCAGATATTTACGCACACATTTGCTCATTCCAAGACAAAAAAACAAAAAAGTTGTAAAAACGGTAAATCTGTGAGAGTGCCACTTTAATACATAAAGATGAATAAATAAGAGAAATCAAACACAAATGTTGTTAAGCTATTGGTAGGGGTTCGATATTTTAATTTTAATCATACTTATTATAACATATATTACCCAGATTTGTCTTATTCCCATTCTCTAATTATAACATTCAACAAGATTAGGTCATAATCATACGAAAGTTCATAACATTGAATGTCGATGTTTGAACTCCAGCATGGTCATTTATTAGAATAACAGCGAATCAAAATAATCAATTATCAAAGTTAAGCCTCATTTAATACTACAAAGTTGGTATTAAACCTACAGCCGAACCCCGTTTGCTCGAACTCGCTTTGCTCGAATTCCTCGTTGACTCGAACTAGATGTGAAGGATCGATTTCATTAAACTGAAGGTAAACAATACCGCTGGGCTCGAATTTTCCGAGGCTCGAGATATTTTCACCGGTCCCTAGGAGTTCGAGCCAACGGGGTTTGACTGTATTTGAAACATGGTGAGAGGGCAATTTTCTATACCATACAGTAAGTCAACCAAATATACAGGAGTGTAGCTAATGAAAGCAACTATTCAAATTTAAAAAGGTGGCTTATTTCCGTATTCATTTTCTTCTAGATTTGACCGACACTTGGAGCCGTTTCAATAAATATTTAAGTTAATTTGGTCGTATATTGAAATGATCTTAGTGTACGCTGCATATTAGAGAGAATTTAACTAAAGTAAGTATTAAAATGATTACACAGTTGAGAAAATAAAAAAAGAATGTGATGTCATTTTTGCTGTTTTCAAAACAATAGTTTATTAAAGTTACGACTACACTCTTTTATTTAGACTTCTCCGAGGTTAAACGGGCCAATATGTTAATGTTCACCATCTTCTCCTAGGTTTAACGGGCCAACACGGTAATGTTCACCATCTTCGACTAGGTTTAACGGGTCAACATGTTAATGTTCACCATCTTCTCCTAGGTTTAACGGGTCAACATGTTAATGTTCACCATCTTCTCCTAGGTTAAACGGGCCAACATGGTTAGGTTTACCATCTTCTCCTAGGTCTAACGGGCCAACAAGTTAATGTTCACCATCTTCTCCTAGGTTTAACGGGCCAACAAGTTAATGTTCACCATCTTCTCCTAGGTCTAACGGGCCAACAAGTTAATGTTTACCATCTTCTCCTAGGTTTAACGGGCCAATATGTTATTGTTATCAATCTTCTCCTAGGTTTAACGGACACTGATATTTAAGTTTCATCTTCTGCCTATTGCTTTAGTAATTGACTTTAATTTGTTTACATTGTTTCTATAGTTTACTATTACATACATATATGTATACATGTTTGAATTAAGACAATATACAACTGTATTAGTCTTATAAAATGTACGTTTTGTTCTATTCTTTTATAGCTTTGCATATAGGTTCAAGCACCTAATGTCAAAATAAATCATCATAAAAAACACAACTTAGCTACCTAGTCATCATGGAGAAAGTTGCGTTGTTCTTACAACTTAAGGAATTAATCTGCATGGCGGCAAGGATCAGGTCATACATTGGAGGAGACTACGACGCTTGGCCAGGAAAACGTTATATGTTGTACTATGAGGCGTTGACAATGTTGTACCGTGAGTCGTTGACAATCTTGTACCATGAGGCGTTGACAATGTTGTACTACTAGGCGTTGAAAATGTTGTACCATGAGGCGTTGACAATCTTGTACCATGAGGCGCTGACAATGTTGTACTACTAGGCATTGACAATGTTGTACCATGAGGCGTTGACAATCTTGTACCATGAGGCGTTGACAATGTTGTACTACTAGGCGTTGACAATGTTGTACCATGAGGCGTTGACAATCTTGTACCATGAGGCGTTGACAATGGTGTACTACTAAGCGTTGACAATGTTGTACTAAGAGGCGTTGACAATGTTGTACTATGAGGCGTAGACAATGTTGTACTAAGAGGCGTTGACAATGTTGTACTATGAGGCGTTGACAATGTTGTACTATGAGGCGTAGACAATGTTGTACTACTAGGCGTTGACAATGTTGTACCATGAGGCGTTGACAATGTTGTACCATGAGGCGTTGACAATGTTGTACTACTAGGCGTTGACAATGTTGTACTAAGAGGCGTTGACAATGTTGTACTATGAGGCGTAGACGATGTTGTACTACTAGGCGTTGACAATGTTGTACCATGAGGCGTAGACAATGTTGTACTACTAGGCGTAGACAATGTTGTACTATGAGGCGTTGACAATGTTGTACCATGAGGCGTTGACAATCTTGTACCATGAGGCGTTGACAATGTTGTACTATGAGGCGTAGACAATGTTGTACTACTAGGTGTTGACAATGTTGTACTATGAGGCGTTGACAATGTTGTACTAAGAGGCGTTGACAATGTTGTACTATGAGGCGTAGACGATGTTGTACTACTAGGCGTTGACAATGTTGTACTATGAGGCGTAGACAATGTTGTACTACTAGGCGTTGACAATGTTGTACTATGAGGCGTCGACAATGTTGTACTACTAGGCGTTGACAATGTTGTACTAAGAGGCGTTGACAATGTTGTACTAAGAGGCGTTGGCAATGTTGTACTATGAGGCGTACACGATGTTGTACTACTAGGCGTTGACAATGTTGTACTATGAGGCGTAGACAATCTTGTACTACTAGGCGTTGACAATGTTGTACTATGAGGCGTAGACAATGTTGTACTAACCACTTCTGAACAATCAAACAATGGAAACGTCAGGATGAAAACTACAGGGACGAGCCTATTCGTCAAATATTTAAAGATTAACCCTGTTCAGAGGCGCAAAGCACGAGCCGAAAGAACCCGAGTTTTTTTAGGAACTTAAACTACTTTGTATAACCATATTTTGTACAAAATTAAACATATAAACCATAATCAGTAGCCCAATTTTAAACCATGATCCTGGAGTTTTCACATTCCCCATTTGTATCCTTGTATGGCAGTTTAAGTTTTAGGGGAAAAAAACAACTACATGTATGTGTACCAATTAATTGCATATACAAACTCCATATGATTGTGTTATTTTGAATGAAGTCCTCTTTTTATGCCTGTATTGCCGTCTTCGTTTTGGTTGTTGATATAATTTAGGTGATGCGGTTAACATTTAAATACAGGACTTGTATAAACGCAATTACATTTTCGTTTTTCAGCTATGCCAACCACTGCAATTTCATCAAGGACAACTCGCTGTGCGCTTAGTTTAATTAGTAAATCGATGTTTATAACGATATTTAATTTTGACTGTTGTCGCGTGAATGCGAACAAAAGCACAAACGTTTTGAAAACCTAAAGGCATATGTTTTTTTTTCAAACAAACATACCGATTAAAGTTGTCTGTCCAGATTCCTGAGTTATTGACATTCATTTCCTCGCTTGTTAAATGTGTATTTATTATTATGCTACCGCCATACTTCTTAATAAATTGCATCCCAAACAAAATGAAATCATGAGAATTAGCTGTTTCCTTCCAGATTTGAAAACCAAGAATTATTCCACAACGATAACTCAAAGTTTATTTTCCATACATTAATCACAATCAATTTCATGTGGGGGGGGGGGGCGCACCAGGCGCCCCCCCCCCCCCTCCCTCCACCATGAAATAGTTATATTTTTGTATTTCAATATGAGAAGACACGTAATAAAATACGCCCAAAATGCACAAGTTCGGACTAGAAATTGTTTAAAAAAGTAACGCCCCCTCTAACGTCGAATGCTGGATTCGCCCCTGTTAATGGAATTTAGCATTGTTCTTTCGCCCCTTTATTATCCGTTTATTCAAGCTTTTTGCAATCATTTAAAGAAAAAAAATTGCCTGCATAAACTTATGTGAATGAAACAACTCGGTCTACTTTACTACTAACTATATGTACGAATTGTCTTTCTTGCGCACGGCAGACATAAAGTGACACCTTGACGCGTTCGTTAACATTCATTATCATATTCTTAGTTCATGCTTAAGGCAAACAGGAAGATCGTGAGATCGAATTGAGAACTAGCCACGGACTAAAAGATAGGAAAAATATAGGCGATATTTTGGCGCTTTTTCAACAGGGGAGTTTATGGCCACGTAGCTATTAATTGATCGTTTTAAACCTTATATACCTTTATTTGTACACAAATCATACGTGTTTTTTTGTGCGTTTATCATTCAAGTCAAATGGGTTTAACCTAATAATACATCAAAATTAAAAATATATTTTTGCATCATCTTATATTGTGCCGCTTTACGACTGAAGTAAACATAAGAATATTCTGTAGCAAATTAATGGATGTCGCTGAATTTGTATTGATTTTGTTGTATTTAAATGAACACGCTTTGAGAGATACCTCGTGAACTTTACTTTATTTAGTAGGTATATGTCTCTATAAAATCTGTGGCTTGAGTAGCAGTTGATTTGATAGATGGTATCAAGTACATACAACTAACATGAGGTGCATTTAAATACTTATTTTTATTACTTTTAAGATGTCTGTCCGAATGACCCGGCCGCAAATTGTAATGAGCCAGACATATTGCATTGTGTGTTCTGACTGAGATGTGGCAGCAACGCTTTGTGCAAGACCATGCGGTTTATGTTGTGAGTAGAAGCACACTAGAGAAACGTTACTTGTCCGTGTACGCGCGCCCGTTGTTCCTTTTTGGGTGATACATTGACCAGATGTTTGTAGTATCTACAGTTTAAAGCGTCTAGCCAATATCGAGGGCACATATAAAATATATTATTCACGTCACACTAGAGCCTCGCTAGAACCTTGTTCGACAGTGTTTACTTCAATTAGAAAAGTTATAACTCAAGATGATAGTTAATGTTAGACAATGTATGACTGTTCACATTCACAGCGTGAATACATAAAAAGTGTATCTGCTACGTTATTATGCATAACGAATACGCGGGACGTTATTTTTTATGGTAACAAATTGCCTTTTGTTATAAGTATTAAGTTATTAGCATGTCTTACAGCTCGTGTCTGAATTACACTTATGTAACGCACGCTTATTATGATTCTGCATCGCATAAAACATGCATAAAAAACTTTCACGCCAGACATGAAAGGTGTTTAAACATAATGGCTGTACAGTGTCCATGTTAAGTGCATAAGCCGTCGAAAAAATAATAATGCCAAAACTCAATAAAAATAGCTAAAATAGGTTCAAGAATGATACACTTTGACTTAAAACACAGTTTCAAGTTATGCAATTTTCTATTTTCGCTTAGTAAACACGCAATCGTTCAGCTTATGCTTTCAATAACGTTTTAAGGCCTCTAGCATAGGTAACTTTTGTAAAGTTATGAAAATTGCGCCAGACTATATAAATTAATGTGTTACTAATTTTAAACTTTGGATATCTTCTGTGCTTCCAGCTGGTCTACCTAGTAGAATGTATTAACCGTTCACTTATGCTGGCGTTTTTCTGGTACATATTGATCATTGACTGCTACTTCGACATCTGACGAGTGACCATTGACACTGGACTGCCTGTAATGTCGACTTGAAGATATGTCTGAAGCCGATTGAGGCTCACATAAGACCAACGGGTGGTTCTACAGAATTATGTAGAGTTTTTTTGTGCAATAAGTAGTTATATAAGTATGTTCACACTGTGATCAAATCAGTCAATATTTAAATAAAAGATAAAGGTATCCATCAATGCTGAGCAACAAATGACAGTTTGCAATACTATTACAGTATTTGTATATTCAACAGCATATTGAACTGCATTTTGACGAATATGAAGTTATACATATGAAATTACGCTAATTTTAGCATTCCTTTAATATGACCATTGTACTTCGTTTCAATAACTATAGAAGGGAGAAATACGCATTACTTATACCTTCTCCATTACGAAATTGTTTTGTTAAGACGATTACAACTATATGTACTTTCGTTTTACGTTCATAATTTATGATATCAGATTACAAACAAACGTGACAAATCGAAAAAACTAATACTTCTTAAGTATGATCAGTTGGAAATTACTAAAATACCTAAAATAAATATATTTTATTGAGTACAATTTTACAGAACATTTTTACGTCATCAAACGCAAAAGTTAATATGTGAACAATGCATAAATATAACTTGTGAACTGCTTTGTATCTGTGTAAGGTTAAAGGGGCTGTCTCACGTATGATAAAATAGCGGAAAAAACAGAGAAAATTGTCGAAAACTGACATAACCTTGGCATTGATGTGTACAATGCATTGAAACTTACTTACTGAAGTACCACATAGTTTACGATTTATTTAAAGTGAGCAGTTATTTCGTATTTTTTCATTAAAAAAGATTACTGGGTATGTCTACCAGGTAGAATTCATTCCTTATGCGTGATTGGCTAGTCGGTGTTATCACGTAATATTACCGAGGTAGGTGTATAGCTTAATTATGTCACCCGATTAGAATAAGCCTTTGTAGCGCAGTGAGTAAAACGTTGGACTACAATTTTGGCGACGCGGGTTCGAACCCGGTCTCCGACACAATTTGTTTTTTACATTTTGGTACTTTTTTACAAATATGATATCAAAGCGTTACACATTCTATTAGATAATTGTCCTGAGGTTCGTTACAGAAAAAAACCTTTTTTGGTGCCAATCTGTGACACAGTCCCTTTAAGATTTACTTTAAAAATGGACATTTAGAAACCGCACATCTAAATACGTAGCAGTTTCTTTTTATGAGCGAATGGTGATATGCTCTTCTACATAAAGTTATAACGTAAGTATAAAGAGGACAATTGTGTTCTGACCTAATTTACTTGTTATCGAAGATTTGTGAATATTGCGCAATAGGTAAAAGGTAAACAAGAAAGTTAATACTTGTTCAGACTGAGCCAAACGATTAGATAACTAGCTATAAATAGTAACTTTGCATACATAATAATTGTAAAAAGATCCTTGGCATACATAATAAGTATAAATAAATCATTGTATCATTATCTGGGCTTCCAGTAAGTATGATTTAATCTAATAATTTCGCTAGTATTTCCCAAGTTATTGGAGTATAAAAGGCTCAAACTATATATTTTGTTAAACACTTTCATTTTAAAGACGTTATTTTACTAGCGAAAAACGGAGTATCAGAAATAAATTAACTTGACACAAAACAAATATGCGCTCACGACTGCTAATGTGTGTCCGCCAGAATTCACGGCCTGACGAGTCGGCAGGTGAATGGGTATACGAAAGGATGCCCCGGCATCCACAGAACTATTGTGAAACAAAGCGGGGTTGTAAACCTTTAAGTGGGTCGCAGGAAGTGCGATCAAATCCAGGACAGACTGGCTTTCAAACTGAAATTGTTACCGATGAGAGGGGATGTTTACGAATGGAAGTACAAAGTCCTTCACAACAGCGGAAAGTTAAGAATAATAAGTACTCGGAATCGGAATCACAACAAAATCATAAAGCTCTTTGCGAGTTCCTGGCCAGGCGAGGCATAAAGTACAGACCACCAAGACCGCCAACGACGCAAATAGAGCATCTTAACAATGAAATATTAAACGTTGCGACAATTTCGGAAAGGCACAGCAGAGCGACGCCCATCAGACTAAACAATAGAAATGACTTGCACCAAGACAAGCAAGTAAATGTGAGGTGAGGTGTTTCGAATGCGCTACAATTTGGAACCCAGATGGGTGCATATATAATGTGAAAGGTGGACAAGTTGGTGTTACATAAATACGTGGATTGTACGGACCGATCTAACAGCGTGGCTCAGCGCGAGCGCATTGACACAGTTTTAAAGTTTTCAACTTTTGGTATACGCTATTCAATAATGTGTTAATATGTGCTATAATCAACGCTCACTTGTGATAGTAGCATGTTTTACTTTTTCTATCTAGTCAGCTTGCCTAGCAAGTATGTTTTGTACACAATAGAAAATGGAGATTGTGACAATAATTGTGTTCAATATTAACGTAATTGTACAATGACGTTATCAGAAGGTATTCACATGACTTTGTTTGTACAAATAAAAACTGAAGACAACAATATGTCTCTTTTCGTTCTTTCTATATTTATATATATTCAAATGAAGTTCTATGCATTTGAAATCGCTAGCTTTACTGATGGGATGTAGCGGTAGAATGGAACCAACGAGATTAAGCACGCTTTGACAATAACATGTAATACATTTTTTGAATATCAAATCCGTTGTTGGCCTTTTCCCTAATAAGACCATCCAACTATAATATGAGCTTTATATTTTATTGCACCAAACAAGCCAACCAATGTCAAGTCTATTTCGTTTACTGGCCTACGACTTGTCGCTCAAAAAGTAACGTGCGAGTAAATCACAACACTATTTTAACATACGCACGCTTATAATCGGATTTTTTTATATATTTGAGAGTGTTTTCTTTGTGTTAATGTATGCATAACTTTCCATGTACATATGAATTCAACACGGTTACCACTAGGCAAAGCAATTAGCTCCCAATTTGCTCCCAATTAGGGACCAATCCGCTGACTTATGAGACACGTTGGCATCTTTAACACCCATTATATAACCAATATGCCGGGCACATGACAGGAAGAAAGTGGCTACCCCTTTAATACACTAGCTGCTGGGTCAGCAATCGACCATAATAGAACAAGCCCCTTGTGGGACACCCTAACCGATAGAGCACGGAGTGTATAATTTTTATGAGATAGGCCGTTCGGATATGTAAGAAATGGCAGGAAAATCTGAGGTGTGATTGATGAGACATTTTGGAAGAAAGACAGACATGCAATTAGTATCTACAAACTATTCAAAGTGAAAGCATGCTGCGATGTTTCCAATGCTAGACACTATATACAGATTCGAGTTTTCTGTGACACCAATACTTTGTTATTTTAAAGACATGCTACAGAACAATAGAACATTGTATTTGCTCATATCTGTGATAGATTGAACTAGTAATATACGTGTTACAATATCGTGATTTTTCATTGCAAATCTAAGTCAGCCTATTGTAGAAAACAGTTTATCTTATAGTAGCTGATGATTTGTATTGAAACATATACCTTTAATTTGTCATTACATGTTTACTCAATTTTAGTGAATACTATTTTTTACAACGTATATACCGGCTTAGTATGATACGTAAAGTTCTATACTTCGTGATATCAGGGTGGATCCAGGATTATAGAAGAAAGAAGCGAAACGTTTAATTGTGTGTTGTTTTTTCTCCAGACCGATTAAAACACAAGATTTTAATGTTAAAAGGGGTGTTTTTGTTCGCTCAAATGGCGTGTTGTTGTATATCTTAAGCATCTTTCCCGCCCATAGGTAACATGGATATGTTTACGATGTATGTGTAGTGTTTGTGTAGGGGATAGGAGTGGGGGTGGAGTTGGTTGAGAAGATCCGCATGTGGGGTTGTAACCAAAATACCACTTTGTCTAACAAAACCTTTACAAATAAAAATAGCATGTTTTGGTAACACTTTTGTGATTCTTTTAAATCAAATATACGCCATCGAAACAACAGGAATCATCCACATGGGGTTGACCTTTAAAAGCCACATTATCACACAGACTGGGAGCCAAATTACAAGCAC
This sequence comes from Mya arenaria, assembly GCF_026914265.1. Lineage (NCBI taxonomy): Eukaryota > Metazoa > Mollusca > Bivalvia > Myida > Myidae > Mya > Mya arenaria. The sequence continues at coordinate 75,480,504 of NC_069126.1, forward strand.
ACCACGGAATAGAAATAGTTAATATCAGTATCAATAGTTGGGTACTATGGAAGGGATTATCCGCCAGTTAATGCATGCTGCTTTATGACATTTCTCATTTTAAATTGCAAGTGCATTCGTCTAAATGGCAGGTGCCTTCGTGCAATTGCTTCGTGCCTATTTGTTATTGACAAACGCATTTGTCTATGTTTACAACTTTAAGTTGCCTTCACTTTATTGCTTAGTGTTTACGTCTAAACGACAAATGACATGTGTCAAGTTCTTACATTTAAATAACTTAACAACTAAATTGTGTACAAAACTACAACTTATTTATAAATACTAAATAACTAATAGTATTTATATACTGCAATAAGACTTTTAAAAGCTAACTTAATTATACATCAATAGCAGTATGCATTTGTCAATAAGCATATAGACGATAGACGAATGCATCTAGACGAACGCAACTAAACGAATGGAATTTTTGGTGCAAGAGATGTCAAAATTATATCTAGAAGAGGTAATGTATGACATTATCTGACCCTAAAATTAATACTGCTAGATGCTATTTTCTGCTGAATATTTTATTCGGTACTGAGTTAGACACATATTCAAATTCTAATCTGCGTTTCGGCCTGAATTTGAAATGTGTTGTCTGCTAGGCGGTGAGATTTTGACCAATTTTCGATGGATAACATGCATGTTTTGAAATTTCTGAGGCCATCAAACAAAATCCAAGTATGAGCATAGTGCTATCATTCGCAAGAAAATATGTACGCCTGGCTGTCATGTATAGAAATCTATGCATGTGTTTCATTCACTCAAATCTTCAATTGCTTTGCCTTCACTGGCTTCAGGACAGCCAAAGCATGTATACTAGAAATCTGTTATCAGCATCACTAGTGAATCCGGGGGGGGGGTTGCCCCCTCCCCCCTATACATCGTCCAAGTTAACTTTTTATTTTAATATCGGAGACAAAAAGTAATAAAATGCGCCAAAAATGCACCATTTCGGACTAGAAATTGTTAGAATTATCTTGGGGAGTACCCCCAAACACCCCTGCCAACACCTTAAACCAAATTTTTTTGTACTTTATGTGTCAGGCAATGTCCTCGGGGACGGATCCAGGATCTGACTTTAGAGGGGGCATAACTTTCGGGCGCAACTTTTTTGACATGCGCTCCTCCCTCAGCACCATTTTTTTTTTTTGGGGGGGGGGGTTAAGGTGTTGGCAGGAGTGTTTGGGGGTACTCCCAAAGATAATTTTAACAATTTGTAGTCCGAAATGGTGCATTTTTGGCGCTTAGCAGACAACACATTTCAAATTCAGGCCGAAACACAGATTGGAATTTGGATATGTGTCTAACTCAGTACCGAATAAAAACATCCAGGAAAAAAATAATCAGCAGAAAATAACATCTAGCAGTATTAAATTTTAAGGGTCAGATAATGTCATACATTACCTCTTTTTAATATAATTTTGACAGCTCCTGCACGGAAACTGTTGGCTGATACCGTAGCAAAAGTCGCGAGAGTGCTCTCCCGTGGATAAGAAGGTACCAGCCTTTAGTTTCTGTTCCCATTTAATATTGCTGTCGCAGGATACCAATATTTACTGGTTCCCTTTTAATTCCATTCGTTAAGTTGCGTTCTTGTAGATGTATTCGTCTATATGCTTATTGGCAAATACATACTGCTATGTTTGATTGATGTATAATTAAGTTAGCTTTTAATGGTCTTATTACATTATATAAATATTATTAGTAATAATATTAGAAGTATAATTGTTCTCTTGTATTTGAATTAGTACACAATAGTCAATTAAAAGTAAAAACTTGACATGTGCCATTTATCGTTTAGACGTAGACAGTAAGCAATAAAATAAAGGAAACTAAAAGTTGTACACATAGACACATGCGGTAGTCCATTACAAACACGAACGAAGCAATTGCATGAAGGCACTTACGATTCAAACGAATGCACTAACAGTTTAGATAGAGAAATGTCATAAAGCAGCATGCATTAATTGGTGGATAATCCCTTTCATAGGGAAGTTGGTATATGGCGGGCAATATCAGTGTTACGCGTGCAAAATACATTTGTAAATTGTCGAACAAGTAAAAGTTAGATGGTATGAAGTAAACTCTTAATTATTAAAAATGGGAAGTGTAAACGTATCGTGAAGATTTAACTTCAGGTCATCTTACTGACATATGATACAACCTCATTGGCCGACACATTGTCAACGCAAAATCTGACACATGGAATGTGTATCGGATGAGTAACAGTGGGCGGACCTTTAAACACCCGCGAAAGTTATAATTCTAAATGATAAAGCCAAGTTATTAAGGATTGCCTATCTGCAATTCAATTGGCTGAAAATGTAGGTTGTATTCTAAATATAGATATTCTCATACAGCACTAGACTTAAGCATAATTGTTTGTTTTTGTGTAAAATGGCAAAGTAGTACACAGAGTTAGAACCACAAGTTGTGCCGTGGACACGAGTCAATTAGTTACTTTTATTTCATTCTCAAAACTTATAAAAAATATTTAGTCATCGATATATAACTAGAAATTAAGCCGTCATTCTTTTTGCTGGGCTTATGTCCATTTTTACGGGAAAACCGGCTTAAATGAGAGAAATAGTGAAGTGTTACTGGATACAATCCAGTTATTTGCAGTTTATAAGAATACGAACATGTATCTCTTTTTAAACTTATTAATCTAATTGTAAAAGTATGAAGACACATAAGAAAATGTAAACAATACTTCAGGATTATTTTTTGAACACGCGATCAATGCATCATTACTTGACATCTTATTTATAAACACATTTAAGATAAACGGAATCCCATGTTTACAAAACAAGAAGTTATTTATAGAGCATTAGTCATGGGACAATTGGTTTCATATACAAGTTGTTATTATTACCTGTGATTAAAATTATTCTTATTTAAGCGGAAATGTATGTTTATGATGTTGAATATGGAAATGCATCACCTCATTAATACTACGACTTACATTCAAGACTTTGCAAACGTATTTTACATGAGTTGGAATGCTTCATAAGGAATTAACATGAATTCAACACCAATGATACAAGTAAGCTTTTCGATTTTATTTCCCTTTACATGTACAAAAGAGAAGTAAACCTTTTATAGTTGAAACTATACATACACGTTAAACATATCATATGTGCTTTATTAGGTTTACGTTATGTTTGAAAATATTTTGTATGTTACAATGAATGTACTTTAAATATTGTTTGTACGTTGTGTTATAAAATGAGATTGCATTGCTACTTTGAAAATAAAATGCCTTTACTATTTCTCTTATAAAGTAAAGTCAACTGTTTAATTGGTTATTTAAGGCTATCGTCTCAAATTACATTGTATACGAAACAGACCAGTACTTGAAAACTTGTGACACAGGGATGCACCAATACAAGCAGATCATATTTAACAAACATGACTACCTCCCTTTTTTACATAATGATTAATTTACGTACTTCGTCAGGGTTGGCTTAAAAGAAAATAAAGCTTTTAAATGTTAGCCATTTAAATATCAATTAAATATGTAAGTGTTATGTACTTACATTATTATATTTTCTACATAAAAGATCACATCATATGTATGTACAGTATACTTTTCCATAGCAAGAATCAGTGTGTACATATATTCAGTAATTTAAACGTTTATGGCCCGTTTAACGATGTACGCTGACCTTTTGTTTTAATATATTATCTAAGTTTGCGATGTATTTTCAGAATGACACCATGTCAACAACCGTGACAAACCTTGCCACCACACACAACTATACAGGTAAAGTATTATAATAACAAAAGACAAAGTATCTCACTTGATATATACCTACGGTACATGTACATGTAATTCAACGCCTTTGCCCAAGCAATGGAGTCAAATAAGTAAACTGGAGTGCATTCAATTTCAATCTACTGATTCTGCTCGAGTTTCAGAGTAACCGTATTAATACTAATTTTTTTTTTTATCAAAACCAATATATAGTTTTGTAATATATACACTATATTTATTTCAACTGCTTTTTGTTAACTTCTAGACGATCCTGTGTTTGTGACACTGCGCCTGCTTGTATTCCTATCTGTGGTCGTGTTATTCTTTGCTCTGGGTCTAGGCTGCTATAGAATTCGACAACGTTGTTCCAAGGATGACTACCGCTTTCTCGACGTCATTTAACTTTGTTAGCGTCTGGACAAATACGGCTTTAGTTGTTGAAAGTATGGTATTTGTCGTCGTTTACGTGAATGAGATTAACTATCTAGCTCGCAAACGGGCTTAAGCATGTTGGAGCAAGTGTAAAATCGTTGGACATCGAATCACCGTGAGAAAGGAAGATGTTGACTATTCACAGAGAATAATGATACTGCTCTGTGCGTTCATTGTAAAACGTGAGGGGAAAATATACTTTTGGCAATTATTAACAGTGCAAACATTCTTTCAAAAGCTTTTATCATGTAAAATATATGTGATTAAATGCTCGTAAATCGATGTTCGTATGTTTATTTTCTTCTTTTGTAATGACAATTATAGTTACTTAATGGGTTTGGATCTAACATCTGATTTCGTGGTATTGTTCTTACTTTTTGATGAAAAAGAATATAACGGGATCTTCATAGAAATGCCTCTTTACTAGACAAATTCTTAACGTTTACCCTATCTCGGCACAATGGCAAAAAGTCTATGTATTACAATTTTAACACCATCAAATGTAGGTACAGGTCGACTTATTTTGGCACTCACTGATGTGAATATTAAAACTAAATAGAAAAAAACAACATGAAATGTAGGTCACGAATATTAATGTATGTCACAATTAAACGTGAAACAAGTCCTTCACGCATTCCACATTTCGTGAGCTGCCCTGTATGAATGTTGTATTTATATCAGACCTTGTCTTAAACATTGCAGCCTAGGCTATTTTATCAAATAGTTTGGCGAAGTGGTAAGGTGTACATACGATTATATAATTTATATTGAGATGAAATAGAACCATCAATCGGCCTTAAATATACAGCAGGTTGCGCGTAAGGCAATGTATAGTGGTACCCGCATTGCAGACTAAAGTCGAAACTTGGTCGAAAATAAAAGGATATAATGCCTTTAGATAAAAGGCCAGTCCGTATTTACTAACGTTCTAAGTGTAAGAGTAATACTGAAACTGTAAATCTCCATTTTATTGTGCAATCATATTATTAGAGCAACAGTTATCGTTAAATTGGCCATAAATGTTTCAAACTTTATGTTTATTTTTTTCTAGAAAAACATTGTAAAATATAGCCATACTATAGATAGTTCTTGACATTGAGAACATAATTTGAAATTTATGGGTCTAAGTTTCAAACTCTGACTAAAGACGTAAGTGTTTCTACGAGTTTTTTTTCTAAAATATGAACCTTCACACAACAAAATGAATACAATGTGTCAATTACAATTCTATCAAAACAAATGAATATTTAAGATAATCTACCTATTTCCTAGTCCCCAACAAAACGGGTTTCAAAAGAGTCTCAGCTGCTTGACAACCGCATTTAACCTCCAGGAAATGATTTATCACGCTGTTGACAATGGTAGTCACGCGTACGTGGCATGCCTAGGTTAAAAGGCTGCTTTCGATACTGTCCGGCACCAAGCACTCTTACTTAAACTAGGTAGACTTGGTATCAAAGGTAAACCCCTACGGATTATCCAATCCTCATATTAATCCCTCAGATGTATTATCCGCGTCGGTCAAGGCCTAACGTCAGACGCCTTCGACGTCGTACGTGGCGTCAGACAGGGTGGGGTACTTTCCACTTTCTACTACCTGGTGTATATAAACGCGTTATTACGACATCTCTCCAGTTGCCGTCATGGGGCACAACTTCTGTCTGTGAATTCCGGAAGACCCGCATTCGCAGACGACATAACACTTGTCGCTTTTTGTCCCTACGACCTCCAGTGTATGGTCGATATAGTCTACTCGTATTGCTAACGTTGGAACATAGAAATGAATGTCAACAAATCAGATGTAATAGAATTTTCACCACGCCGCAGCGTCCCCCAAATCCTTATCATGTTCAGTGAGCGTATCGTCCAACAAGTCACATCCTCTACTCATCTAGGTATACTGCAGGATTTAAACTTAAAACTGCACGGACGCATAACACAACGCATTCAAAAAGCGAAAAATGCCCTATTCTCTATGATCGGGCAGGGTGTCCATCCTTATGGTGTAGGTCCTCTCGTTTCATGCACCTTATACCAAAAGATAATAGTCCCGATAACACTTTACGGCTCTGAATTATGGAATAACATGACCGTAAATGACACAAAAACAGTCGATCGATTTCAACACTTCTGGTCAAAGAAAGTGCAAGGTTTTCCCTCGCAAGTCAGATCTGATATGACGGAATCCATACTCGGACTTAACCGCCTCTGTAGCCAAATCGATAAACGCAAACTTATGTTTTTGTATAAAATTTTAAGTTTGTCTCAACATTGTATAACGAAAGAGATTTTCATCAGAAAATATTGTATGTATTTGGAAGACAATACGTCTGTTAAACTTAGTTTTATCCCGGACATATGCAGAATACTCACAAAATACAATTTGCTTTTTATACTTAATGAGTACATAACTGCATCATTTCAATTCCCACTAAAAACGACATGGAAACGGACTGTTAATAACTCAGTCAAATTATTAGAACTCAACTGCTGGGAAAATCGCACCGCAAATGACCGTGACTTTATATTGTTTCGAATCCTCCATCCTGTAGTCTCGCCTTCTATAATATACTCTGTTTCAAGAAAAAGTGTATATAGGGAGACTCGAATCGAGCCACTACTGGAAATAGATCAACACGTCGATTTTTTGAAATTATGTTTTAAATTTATTACACGCTGTTTAAACAGATGCTTTTACTAACTATTCCTTAGTAAAATCCAAGCTCTACACTGTGCTGATTCGTCTAGGCTGGAACGACCATGCAACATACATGTAGTGACATAGTTCGTATAAAACTGCTAGGCAATTTATTGATTATACTTATACTTATCAATTAATCCATGTTCATGTTATCTTTCTAACATAAATAATATTATGTATGCCATAACTCGCTGCTGTAAATCTCTTGTATTTTGTTTTGACAAGATTTCTGCATCCAAGCGGCGAATCACATACGACCTTACTATCATGGAAGTCAAATAGACTAATTTTATTTGCATGTAGAATATAAGCTTTTTATTTATACTTAGATATGAAGCTATATCCTACAATATTTGTATAAATATTTTGACACCAATAAGCTATAATTTTGAACTGTACTTTTATTGTATATATATTATATATGTTCTATGTCTATCAATGTTTGTATATATCATGAATATCTCCAGCCATGGGGGAAATAAAGATGTTGAGTTGAGTTGAGTTGACCTGTTTTACCATTACGCAAAAACTTTCTGTCTACGATGATTTACAAATCTCTTTGGCAAAAACAATACACGAAGGCATTTTTGCGGAGTAGAAGAAATCCAAAAACCTTCCAACTCGTTTGATAGATGTAGTACCTTTTGGAAATATTTTTAAATCTGACGTATATGTTGAAAAAGGATTTGTTTTGGATAAAAAGGTACTACATGTACTAAGACAAAATAGATACTAAGAAATAACTTACAATTATATGTCAAACATAATGAAAGTTTAGAAAGACCCCACAATAGTTGAACAATTCAGTGTTTTTATGTCAGAGGGTATTGTTTATCGATGACCTTAAATTTGTGCTTCCTGTCGTCTGAAAACGGCATATGTTATTGATATAGTTTTTTTAGCCCTTTGTAATACAAGATTTTAAATTGTTTCACTGCCATGCGAAATAAAACACTGGGAACCCAGTAATGATCTCCATGAATAATGTTTACATAATAAAAATAAATAAAATGACATCAAGGAAAACCACTGTCGCAATCTTACTGCGTTTAAAAGCTATATACGTCTGATAACCTATTCATTCTAGGAAAACGAAGTTAATTTAAAGAAAATGCCTCATATATACTTGACGTTCACTACTAATGCTTCTTTATGAATGACCTAATACATACAACACAATCACTCATGACTACATTAGAAAAAATACAAGTCCTAATTCAGAAAGCAAACAAGTACTTAAATCTTCGCCAACATACGTACATTTGAGAGTCATTTTAAATAAAAAATATGTGAGACGAGGCATAACTTCGCCAACAGTGACGGTTCCTGATTTAATCTAGAAACCTTATGCACCAGTCAATTGTAACCACGGCCACCCCAGGTCCAGGGAATAGCGGGGACTTTGACTTTCGGTCTAGCCAACCTTGGGTAAAATCCCTGCCCTGCGGGGACGAACTGATGGTAAAATCCCCGCCAAATGCCCCCGCACCCCAGGGACACTAGGTAAGGCCCATTTCCCGCTATATTTTGCGCGAAAACAAAACCACTGCATTCACCTGGCACTGCGGGGCCACCTGACAGGTAAAAACACGGCCCATTTCCCCGGCTATCCCCGGTATACTCCCGGACCTGGGAGGGGGGGGGGCGTGGTTACAATTGACTGGTGCATTATAGTGACTATGTGAAGTGCTGTACTGTTCATATAAGTCCAGACCTCCGTCTGTATTCATGGCCGTACTCGTCGCATGCTTTCCTTTTGCAGCAAGAGAATTTGTGCCGCCCGAAAAGCGATTTCGAACAGAACGTTTTCAGCATATAAAAGTGCATAACTTAAGATTTCGATTTAGTTGGCGGGATTATTTGAAACACGAAACGAATGATTGTATGAATGGACCCTCTTCGGGCTCCTAGAAAGTTCAACGTTGATACGTAAAAGAAAACGCTGAACCGCTGACGGCGGCAGTCGGATTTCTTCGACGTGTGAATTCAATTGACAGACTTCAGACCAATATCAGATTCTAAATTCATTTTCAAACAATAATCTCCCCATCTCTCTACTATCATCTTTGGGACCCTTGACCGAAGCAACGTTTGTAAACCATGCTAGAGATAGTGTATATATTCTATAGCATACGGGAGTAAGCATTTTCAAAGAAATGAAAATCACGTCTAAAATTCTTTCCTTGTTTCTGAGGGGCGAAATGTTTCCTTTCTTGGATGTTCAATCTTCTTTTCAGAAAGTCTGTAGGTGTTTCCAGTTGTCGGGATGTGATGATTTAAACTACAAGTACGCCCTGTTCACGGGTACACTTTGCCGGTATATCGGTAGTATTCATTTAGTTCTACAACACTCATGAATGCAGGTTCAATATTTTTAAACACTACTACAGAAGTTGACGTGCAAATTTGTCTCACAATAATGAGTTTGTATTATTATAAGCTTTATCCATCCTATATAATTATAGTTATATGTCTTTGCTCAAGACTACACAAAGGGCCGACAATTCTTTCTAATTTGTGATCAATTATTTTCTTTTTATACTGGATGAAAACACGTTAAACTTGTAATATCAATTGCTTTTTACAGATGTGTCACTATTTAGGCTCATTCATGGCCTCGTAAGTGGTGATGCTACCGACAAAACATTTCTTAACAAATAGCTGTTTTTCGATCTAATAGTATTTAACACAGTTTAACATATACTATAAAAGTTGTTAGCACGCATGTGACACCACAGGATTAATTTGGGCGACGGACTTGACACGAATTGCCAAATATCCATGATACTTGTATTATAGATAGGACAACATTTTCAATAGCATTGAACGGTATGTTATTCATTTTACGAGTGTGTATCCATACTGCCGAAAAACATAGAAACGTTATAATAAAGCTTGGCAACAATTTAGATAACTCGATGAGAAATAGGAATAATTTTGCTCTGTAAAGCACATTTTGTAGATGCATTGTGTATAACTGAATTGTAATTAAACATTTAGTTGTAACAAGTGTATAATATCACTATACAGTAGTGGTTAAAAGACAGTAGCACCACTTTGAATTGTTCATCCTCAGAAGAGGTGTATATACAAAGGTATAGAGGATATTTGTTGATTTCAGTGAACATCGTACTTTATTTACCGAATGGTGTAGCCAATATAGTTTTTATATGATCACGAGTGAAATTAAATACGATCTTAAAGTTAAATCAACAAAACTCCTGATTCTTCTAATATGCTTATTTTCGGGGTTTTACTGGTTTTTTTTTCAAAATACCTTCTTTTTGATGAACGCCACTGCCAGTGAAACCCCCGAAAGGCAAAGTTTTTGACAGCTGGTGACGAAGCTGACGGAGAAATAGTTTTCAAAGAGTTATTATTTAATTTTTCTTACTATCTCGTGTTTTAGGGTATTAAATCCCAGACCAGATGTTGAGCAAATAATTTGTTTCTATCATCGCATGGAGGAGAATATCTAAAATAAGAACAATATGGGTTAAGTCTTGACGTGTGATGTGCTTGCAAAAAGCTTTACAAAAAGTCGGATGTAATTGTATTTGGCCTCTCTATAAAGTTTAGAAAGCACACACACACGCACGCGCGCGCGCGCGCACGCACGCACGCAAGCACACACTACAAGCACCTTTTTCGTATTTTTTAATGTAATAATAAGTGCATTTTATCGAAGGACAACTTAACCTGGTATTATGCAGGTCCTTTTTTCAGCGTAACCGAGTTTATAAAATCTTAGGAGAAATACAACAAAATCATGCTCTTGATCGAAGCTGTACTGAGCTATACAGCAGCCATGCTATTGACTACGCCTACAGTCATGGTAAGATATACTTATATACAAATAAGGCTCTTGCCTCTTTCATACCGGAAGTTGTATGTATGCTATGCATGTGTGACGCATTTGAATATAAAACAATAAAACATCCTTATACACGTTAACAACATCGTATGATTTCGTGTGCCGTGCTAAACAAATGTTTAAAAGTCTTAAATGCGCAGTTAGCAGGTGATCTTCTTAAATGCATTTTCAGCAGTCGTCTGTATGATATTCCATGCAAAGTCAATGTCCTCTCTGGTCGTTAGATTCGAACTTCGGGAAACAAACCGTAGAAAGAAAGTGCCCTTCGAGTCTGCCTTACTGATATGGATTTGTTTCTTGTTGTAAAAAATGTCCTGATACAAAGCCTTGTTCACTGTATTAGGTGCCTGAAAATATAAAAGAATAAACAGCTTCAATTATGAATTCTCAATACCAACCACGAAATGCTTATTAATTGTTAATAGTTAGTTAGTTTCCATTTTGATCTTAACCTTTGTACTCTAATAACTTTATATTTATTTAGGCGCATAAGCGCTTCTTCGGTAAGTTGCAATGTTGAACTTTGTCATTCAAGATGACAAAAATGCCATCGATGTTTATTAAATATCTAAGCGCGGATTTTTTCTAAAAAAATGCCTATATATTGACCCATTCCACTGTAGCAAGGACCAGTATTCTTTCTTATCGACCGTTTTGAACCGAACGTTCTATTTGAATGTTATCCTCTTAACAGGGTTGTGTTTTAATATTTTCCTGGTGTAATCCTGTTGACAGTATCTATGAATTTAAAGAAATCTGAATGTTTCGCTGAAATGGCAACACGGCTGACGATTATCCGAAACGAACATTCGGCCATAAATGGGTTGACTGGCCAAAGCTCGACTTTTTCAGTTGACCAAGGGACACATCTCGACATATTTAGTTTCGGGTTATCGACTTTGTTACACGAGTGTCTATTGTCACTTGTAACATGTGTACTAAGTTCATGGTAATTATTGGTTTAAACGACCACTGACAATGTTTTCGCCCGTCGGCGATAACACTAAATTAATTCTATTAATTTACTTACTTTACATTTTTCTACAAGGAAATTAATTAAGTTTATTATGTTTGAGATGAATAGATAACCTGTTCTTACTTTTAAGCGGAAGCACACTATGCTGGTACAAACATCATTTAAGATTTCAAATCTTGAATCCATGGTCAGCAAGTCTTTAAAGTACAAGGCAAAGTTGATGTCCTGTAACATAGTTCCAACATATTACATCATGTAAGGCAGAGCAAAGGTTTTTTACTTAAAAATGTACAAATTTGATTTACAATGTAAGTGTTTTGACATTAATACTCAAAACTAAAGAAGAATATAATTTGAGACCAATTATAGGAATACCCTTTACAAATGGCTTCTTCAAATAATACATGCGTGGCCTGTGTTAAAATGCGCCAAAGTATCGCTACCTACTATATATCTGTGTACAAATTAAATGATTTTTTATTTTCATCAATATATATTATCATCAATAAGTAAAAAAAATAAACGATATAATGCGCTATTCATCAATCAAGTGCAAACTTTGTTGTGCCCCTTAAAAAAATTCCATTCAAAAGTTGCCAGATTTGTGTCAAACATGATCTTTGTTCACATTGCAAAGTCAAAGTCAAAACAAAGACTATTTTAAAGTTGATATTTCATTTTTCCGCATTGCAACGTCCCTTATTCAATAGCAACATTTGAAGATTCCTTAAAAAGGACAGGCCAAATGCTCTCAGATTGGACATTTGACCATAGTTTATTGATTTGTGTTGTTGGCATTTTAAGGATTCACTCTATAATACGCCCTTTGATGATGAGAGGTATATTGATTTGCAAATGTCGGTCGGTCTGTCGGACGGTTGGTCCGTCGGTAGACCAAGCTTGTCCGAGTGATAATTCAACAATTGTATATTTTATCTATACAATTAGCAAAAATTCACTTCATTCTATTACGTTTATTTCCTCCTGTTCATATACTACTATTCCGACAATACAATATCTTTACCATTCATCAAATTTCCTATTGATCTCTAATGTTATGTTATATTCTAATTTATTTTTTACTTTTCTTATCTCATCTTGCAGTCCGTTCCGTCCATAACATCTTATGACAAACCAAACCTTGAGTGCATGGTATTTGCATGTTCTAAAAAATAAAAACATAGGAAAGATTAATTGATATGAAGTTAATCTAATAAAAAACAGATACCAGAACTATTTTAAGACAGCAGCAGAAAATTAAGCAGCTTTAGCTTACGGTCCATAAGTTGCATATTTTAAAACATGTACACTTTCATTAAGAGTTTTAGAACAACAATGTTAAAGAATGGTAATTTTGAGTAAACAAGATAAATTTGGATCCGTTTGAGTTTGAAGTATAATTAAAACACACTTATTTTGAAACATATCACATGTTTACATGTAGTTTAGTATAGCGTGTAATTAATCAATTGTGAAGATGAAACATTATTTTTAACATAAACATACTATATATACATTGTTTCTATGAACAATACTATTGCATATAAACTTAAATACATGTATTCAACATCATGCAATTTCAATATTCGCTTTAATCATAGTTTTTATAAACAACAACAACCGTATCGTTACTGTTAGAATGATCTCAAAGCAGCCGAGTGATATTATCAATTTGTCATCTTTCCAAACTTTTGTGAGCAGAGCAACATAGTTTTGAATTATATTAACATTTTCTTTCCAGATAAGTTGGTATAATTTTAATTGCGCCAGATGTAAAATATTCGTAAATCATTACATAATTAACATTTTAGGAGAAAACTGTATTCGTTCTCGAGTGTATTACAAAGATGACATTTTCGTTCATTTGTTGGTATAGTTTGTGGTTATTGCCACCTGCCATTTACTTCTCCCAATCAATGTGAACCAACTCTTAGTCGTGTTAACTTTTAATTCTGTACTTAGTATAAAAATGAAATGAAATAAAAATATTAATTATGCTTAACACACATACGGTATACTGACATTTACTTACATAAAATTTCGGCATTTCATCCATATCAGCATGGGAAAGAACAATGGAATCGGTAGCAAGCGTGTCTGTTTTCAGACGTAGATCCTTTACCCTGTAAAACATACGTATTTTTGCAGATTTGTTTTTAAACCTGTAATCTCTAAATGAAACTATTAATGTTCAGAGAAATTGTTTTGTACATATGATATATTATGTTTATTTTTTATTTACATTGTATTGTAAAAGTTCGTCTTACCAAAAGGCGCTTGCTGGAGAGTTTACTCTCATCCATTTGTAGAGGTTAACAACAAACGAATCTACAAGCTATCAAAAACATTGTATTTAATTTTCACCATGAGCAAATTAACTTATTATTTTCGTCATTAATAGATGATAAATAATTTTAAATAAATAATAATAGTTATGCTACAATTGAAATATCGCCGTGTATGCTTGTGTTAAAAAAAAATTCAGGAACGACCCAACAATGTATGTTTTATCGATTCAATTCACATTTTAAAGATACTCGTTCATGTCTTTGTAAAATGCACTTTTGGTTTGTATTTTGAGCTACCCTGGTTCTTTTACGTGCACCAGTGTATAGCACTGTCACACGGGACCCCCATTTAACGTCCCTCGCGGAAGACGATTAGTATATTGTTTTAGTGATGCGACGGGAATCGAACCAGCGACCCCTGGAATGATAGTCAAGTGTGTTACCACTCCCGCAATTCATTCCTGAAATAATGCTAATGGTAACTTTATTTTGTAGCGTGATTGGTTGATTGCGATATCACGTGATGTTATCACTGTATTGTCAAAACGTCAAATATCCATCACTTTTGTAGAAGTCCTGATGGCCTAGTGGTTAAGGCGTCGCTATTCTAATTTTATCTTGAATTTATCGGCGTGGGTTCGCACCCCCCCAAAAAAAACAAAATAACTTTTTAAACTATAATTGTAAATAATGATTAAAACGTGATTTCAGATGCATTACCTTGAAAACTAATTTTTGGCTCTTAAACATGAGTGAGTTTCTTTAAAATAATCTCTTTTTTATCAGCGAGGCGTTATTCGCATTCATCAAATTAAAATTTAAAGCGGACCTGTCGAGAAGAGAGCATAGCTGTATGAATATAATGATTGTTTTGCATATCCATAACCCACAAGTCAGTAGGATGAAATTTGTGAGAATGCCGTTGTTTAAATTTTTAACCATCGATGTTTATGTTTTAGAGTGTTGCGTTGCTCGCTTATAAAGGACTTATTTCAAGTACTCTTGCATCAGTAAAATCAGTGTCCTAGTTTCTTTATATTGAGTGGTATGACTTAGTAATACGCTCAGAACTACCCAACTACTAACCAATATTGATCATACATTTAAAGGGATGCTTTAGAAGCGCTTTCATATTATGAAATTGGTATTTGCAACATTTACCTCGATTCCTTTTAACTTGCGTCTTTTCTCTGGACAAATAAACATTGAGCCAGCAAGTGCTGCATCGACATGGAGCCATATAATTTTGCTTTTGCCTGAAAAGATGTCCCAACATCAACATTCATTGACAATTAAATGTTTTTGTAATACTCAGACAAACAAGGGCACAAATATATCTTGTTTTCCCAGATAATGGCCGTATGCCAGGGCACCAGCAGGTCTTGGTTTCAAAGCTCGTAGCCACAAACATGGAAACAAAGGAATTTTAGTTTCCAAGCTCCAGGGCCACACGCAATCATCATATTGCATGGTCAATAGTTTTAAAGGAGAAGGTGTTCAAAGACAAAAACCTTTCAATAAACATCATTTTATTTCAAACACTTGACAAGAATTTCAAACAATAATACTTAATTATTCCTATTTATGCAAGTGATTTTTTTAAACAAACGTATCAAAATCAAAATACAGAAAAGAATATCTCGAAAACCTTGACCAACAACATTTGTGTACATTGAAATACATATGCAAGATATTCGATATGTTCATTTGAATTTTAAACATTAACACAAAATAGTTCAATACAAAAACATTGAAAGGTGTAGATTCGTTACGGAAATATTTGTTTTACCTAAATTGAGCCTTTTTAAATGGCAACGAATGTTAGATTGTTTTTATCACAGCCCACAATCGTCGTTCAAAATGAAGATTTTATTTATTTTCTGTTAATGACTTCAAAAGCTACAGCCGACTCATACCCTGACGTCATTGGCGGTTTGTTCACTAATGCAATCTTATTTGACGACCTTACATATAAAATAGGAAATAGTTAAGAGGCATCCTTTTTCTTCCAAATGTGTAAATAGTAAAGTCGAAATATAATTGTGAGTTTATTGACTTCAACAGAAGTTGGCTAGAATTTGGGGTTAACATTTATATGAATGACTACATAAACAATTCCAGTAGTCGAAACTTGAAGCATAAAGCCCGTTCAATGACACGGGGTCAACGCAAATGAATTGGCACATGATATCATTAACTCATATTGATGTGTCACATCTCCACTTATTGGCTTTTTTATACTTAACTGGCTTTTCAATGCGACCTTGCTGCAGAACAATGTTATTATTTGTCTACCAAATCTATCTTGCCGATTGCACCAGACACATAAAACAGATATTGGCAGCGTGTTTGTGTAAACCCGTAAACGTCTATCCTCTAAGTCTAGTATATAAACACTCAATACATTACTATTCAACATGACAACCTATGATACATAGTATGATGCATGTTTGCGTTAATTTAAAACGTTTCTTTCGTCGACTTACAAACTTGTCCGAGCTCATGCGTGTCATCAAAGACACATAGAAAAGACGTACCCAGCGTTGCCATCACCTGTGTGGAAATACAGAGTAACCATCTTTTAAATTGAGCTGTATTTAAATATGTGCGTACAACAGTGTATAGTCATGATACGAATGGCAGAGACAAGTACATAATAAGTATACATATATAAGTAGCTCATGGTTTTGATGGTTTTCCAAATGGTTTATCAAGTAATTATATATTATTAATTTCTTAAACAAATGGCTGGTTTCTTTTCTTTTGGAAGGCTAAAATACTTGGCTAAAAGGAATACATCGTTTATATGGTATGCAGGTATGTCTTTGCCATACACACATTTTGTGAAAGTGTTTAAAACGGAAGTGTTACCTTAAATTTTGTTTTGAATCATTGGATAACATATAGTACATGTTATATCTCCTCGAAGCCCCGACGGACGTGTATGCTTTAGTGAGCATAGCACTATATAAAATATAGGATGCAACGCCCAGTTATTTTGTTTTTGTGGCCGTATGGTTAAAATATCATTATTCTATACGATATTTGATCTATAAGAGAGAAAAGTACTTTTGGATTTGGGATGTATCAATGTTGCGTTACAATTCTGCTAAAAGCACACAAAAGGTAAGTCTTACAAATATTGGTATCAGGCCGTTATTTCTATCCTTTTCAAGTCTCTCATTCAGTCTTGCAATTTTAATCGATCCATCTTCGTTTGTATCTATCTTTCTTTGTCGTATACAGGCAATCAAACAGGCCATGTCAAATGAAAAGTGAGCCTTAAATAAAAATAAATACAACTGGAAAAAAAGCGTAGCAGCCTCCGATTAAACATGCTTAGGGATAAATGCCTTGATGGCATACATCATGAGACAATGGCACAATGACTTAGTTCAATGTATTTTATTGTCTAGCTATTCTCTGAGATATCCACATTTAAAAAAGGTGTCTTAAGCTGTCTTTCTAGACAGTTTTAGAATATATATATATATATATATATATATATATATATATATATATATATATATATATATATATATATATATATATATATATACATATATATATATTACGGTTACACTTATCTATGAATTCGTGATAAAATGAATAGTACTTTTCACTACTTACAAAATTGATACTGGGAGAAATAATTGTGTTTACCTCTTCTGAACTGTATGCCACAAATTTGGACATTATCATCCAATCGTCGACTTCAGCACATTCAGAATTCCTGCGTATTAGCAAAGCCTTTTTTCTGGCAGAAAGTAGAGCAACTAAAGTTGACTCACATGTTGTATTCTACAAACAAAACATTCGCATAATTGGATTTATTGTTACATGAATCAAGATCAAAGCAAAACATACGATCAAAGGAAAACTTAACTTAGTATTACAGGCTGGGTAATCGTCGTTTGATAAGTAAATATAATTATGATAAAGAAATCCAAATACATTAAGACTTAATATTTAATGAAGACCCATTCTATTAAATCATTTGACAGAAAAATAATTTGATTTATGGTTGCTTGACTCAAGATCAAAGCAAAACATACGATAAAAGGAAAACATTATTTAATATTACAGGCCGTTAATCGTTGTTTGATCAGTAAATATAATTTTAATAAAGATATCCAAACAGAGACTTAAATATTTAATGAAGAACCATTCTATTAAATCGTTTTGTCTTTTTTTCCGAAAGATTTTTTTTGTTTTCTAAACAACAGAGAGTATCATATCATCCCTTTTAAATTAGTTGTGTAGACAAATTTTATAATCTACAATGGACAACTTTAATGCAAAATGGCAACTGCCTTCTTGTTGAGCTCTTCATGGTTTTACCTGTAAGCATCCTCCACCATATTTGAAGTCACTATTGTTGTAGTAGAGAAAATGATCTGGAAGACCTATCATTTTGGCCAGCCAATCCATAACAATGACCTCCAACTCCACACCAGCAGGGCAAAGGCTCTGGGATTGGATGCATTTGTTAATGATTATCAACAATACAGCGCTATTTTTAACATTTGACTATTTCTACATTTTACACATACATATAAGAATGCTTAATGTTTTGTACATTCAAAAAGAAGGCTATTGGATTTAAAGCTTTGAACTGCTTATTTTTAAAGACTTATTAACAAAGTATGTATGTTGCATACCCATTCCGTAGGTATTGTTGGCAGAGCATTAATAAATATCTCCGCTATTGTGGCAGGATGCGATATAACCCAAGGTGTATATCCATGGTGATGGGGATGAGAAGCATGAAATATCTGAATAAAAGAAACAAATAATGCCTATACAAAATGATTAAGATTTTCATTGAGTTTAAATTAGTATTTGAGCGCATACATCATTTATGTGCTAGAACGTCCCATGGGTGGCATTCCCGGCGCGCACAAACCCTACAAATGGGAGAAAACAAGACATAAATACACCAAAATGCACTTTATTGGTAATACGAGACTTAGATAAGAGAAAAACTTTCTCTTTTGTCTATTCTTTCGAGGGGATTTAACGTAATGAACTTCCGGTGATGAATGGCGCAATTTTAATATTTTGAAAAAAATAAACAATAAAATAATTTTAAGTGTGTAAAAGGGCATTTAAGGCAGTTAACATAGGCATGGAAAGGGACATACTGAGGGGTGAGAATATAACGACAGCTGAATGTGGGAGCGACACAGAGTTCGGGTATGGTGACATTGAGACTAGTAAACGTTTTCGGACAGGTGAACAATGGCGGACAGTGACAGGTAAAGAAAACCATAAGAAAAGAAAAAAGGACAGAGACAAGTATGAACCAGTCGCATATCAGCGTGACCTCTGATGAAAAACTTAAAAGCTTGATCCTGTCAGTTATGGAAAATGCTAAAAAACTGGTGTCACAGCACAGGTATATAGCGGAAATATAAACAAAAGACATAGATCATAAATCCGAAAGAATGGAATGCATAGAAAATAAGTATATGGCCCAAGAACAGAATTTTAAAAAGATAACGTTTCATTCCATTGATGCTGAGGCACGAAGAAGGAGAAATAATGCCGTGTTTTACGGAATCGCAGAGGGGGTAGAGACGAGACTTTTTTGGGGTGATTGTTAGGTACGGCCTTCGAACGGTCAGTAAAGTGTAAATTCACAGGGGGGGTAAACCAGTAAATATGCACAACCTCACTCTTATCCCAAAAATCGCGAATGAAATAATAACGAAAAATGTTGAACTTTTTTTTTTATAGTGTTTCTTAAACAAATTACCTTTTAGTTTTTGCCAAAATTTCCTTTAAAATAGGATGTATTTAACACATGATTAACAGTCATTTTCCCAAAGAACTGGTCTGTCAGGAATTAC